>NW_028185372.1:5227343-5289512 GCF_003343005.1 Rhea americana | reverse complement strand
GAGAGGGAGAGAGAGAAAGAAAAAGAAAAAAATAAAGCAAACATCAAGGAACTAACTTTTGTTTTTCAAAGTCTGTATTAGAATATAGCACAAATTACCTTTTAACAGGAGAAGACTGTGTGATTCACACCAGATGGAGGTAACTGGTAGCAATTATACCAGTTACACTAGAATGATTCTGGTTGTGCCCTGTATGTGTAGAAGGAACTAACACTCAATATTATATAATATAGTATTACAAGTGAGAAAATAATCCTTGCTATGCTAGTTCTTTTGTTTCCGTTGTCTTGTAGGGGAAAAAGCAAAGAAAGAAGGGTTGGTTACTTTTGTCTTCTACTTTTAAATCATAACGCTCCATACTTCACCCTTTTTCTGAGGTCTGAGTAATTAAAGCTCCAACACATCTGCCTTGAAACATTGTCATTTGTATAACCAAGACATGCAATATAGATTTATAAAGATTATGGAGTGCACAGGATAATAGTAGGAGTGAAACCTGTTCTCTACTAAAGAATGCTTTACAGAGTCCTCTAGATTCTAGTGTATGCTAAATATTAGATTTGTATAAGTGGTTAATAACCTTGAAAAAACATTGTAACACTAATTTAAGAAGCCTCTATTATTACAGGGAGTCAGTACTAAATATTAAAATAAAGTATTTTTTCTCTATGTGTTTTCATAATATTCCATAGAGTTACCTTTTCCAGCAGATTGCTGTAACCAATCCTTTAGAAAACATTTTTGTATACACTAAATATTTATTAAAAGCATGATGAGAGCAGATCTTTTCATAAAAGCACACAATACTATGAATTAGCATTGCACCATTCTGGGACAGGAAAGTGTCATTTTCACATAACCTTTTATATAATTTTCTTTTTGAAAAAGTATTTCTTCATCAGTTGTTTTTTTATTGTAAGCAGAGCTGGCCAGATATATTTCCTCCCTGCAAAATTTGATGAAAACATAAAAATCATGTCATATTGTTTCATAGAAAATTTTAAATGAAAAATGAAAGCAATTCTTTGTATGCTGTTATTACACATTTGATAGGAACTGGTAGACAGAGTTTAATAGAATTAATTCCTCTAATTAAGATAGCTCCCTAACTTTTCTCCTTCCTCAACATTTTTTATTCTTTTCCAAGCATAAGTGTTTCTTTTGCCTGGACGAGACTTAAGGGAGCAGATACTAGRAGAGTATGATCACCTGGCAGAATAATCTAGCTCTCTTTTTGATGCTTCATTCTAGTCCAGCACCAAGATTTTGTCAGCACTTGTTTGGGTAGCATCAAGGTAGCCCCAGCAGATGAACACAGACCTCAGCAAGGAGTACCACCAGCACCAGAGGCCGTCCAGAAGGCTAATGCAAAGGAAAATTGAGACAGAGGGTGCAAAGAGAYGATCAGTGTAATAGGCATCTGTGTCTCGTAGTAGGAAGTGTCTGTGACATTTTCCAGTGGTATGGCTGTGAGGGAAAAGGGTGCTAAAAAGCAGCAGGAGCCAGACTGTATGAAATGGGAAGASTGAGGAGATGGGAGAATGAACAGGGGAAAGAATAGAGAGTTGCAGCAGGGGAGAGGCAGTCAGGTTATTTTGAGGGAGAATTGTGATAGAAGTAGGAGCTTGTAATGGAGGACTTACTGATGGGCAATGAATTCCTTTCCTGAGGAAAGCCTCCAACTAGACTGTACTTCCTTATCTGGAAGAAAAGCAGAAATGATTTGGATTTGGGTTTTTTTTGTGTGTGTGTGGAAGGGGGTAGAGATGAGCCTTTTATTTCCATCTATGTTTCCCTCACTTACTTTGAGCATCGTCAGCTTCTAAACGTGAGCAGTGCAAATAAAATAACAGAAGAGACTTGCAGAGAGAATACTCAGCAAAATGACTAGAATTACCTAGACACCAACTAGCTCAGTCAGCAGGCAGTGAGATTTTGAGTTGCATGTGCAGAGATATGAGAGATAGCAGCTGATAGTCCCTGCTCTGTCAGATGGATTTGTACCAGCAACAAGAGTATTTACTGTTCAGGCAGTTTTGCTAGAAGTCTGAAAAAACTTCTGAAAGAAACTGAGAGAAGAACTAAAAAAGGGGGAAAAGAGATTAAAAAATCTAAAGGACTATATGGGGTCATTAATTTTACTGAAACGTGAAAATCAGTGAGTAACTCTGAAACTCAAGAGTACAATAAAACCACTAATATGTGGAACTCAATAAATGATGATATAATATAATTCTTTATTACTGGAAGATCAGATTATCATGTTTTAAATTTCTCTTTCCAACTTAAGAAACTGGTTCTTCCTCCATAGAGCTCATAGTTTGGGGAAGTTAGCAAAGCGTAAGCTTGCAAAGTAGTGCCAGGCTGGAAATGATTTGGGACAGTAAGAAAACATTATCTTGCTTTCTGGTGGAAACCTTAAGAGATAAACCTCAGCTCTCCCTTATTTTTTAGTTCATCTAGCTTTTGTTTTCTTTCACAGTTTCTCAGCCTACCATTCCCTGTCTCCGGTCCCTGTGCCCTTATCCAAGCTAGTCTCTGCATCTAGCAGAGAACACTTGTCCTTTGAGAACACTGTTTTTCCTCAAAACCCTCCGTAGAAACCATCTGTTTTGTGGAGTTTGGAGAAGATGGGGCCTTCATCCAAACCTTCCACCCAGTCTTGTCCTGACAGGCCTATTATGCCACTTATGCCAATGAAGTGAGAGCTTCCTAGGGGAGCAACAGTAAAATTAAATGGAATAATGTGASAAAGCAGGAAAAAATCAGAGAAAAAGAAGTGAGTAAAGGAAGCATTGTATTGTGGAATATTTCATTAATATCAGATATATGCCCCATTGCATGAAACATTTAAATCTGCAATACAATTATGAGTAGGATGTGGACTAATCCTGTGGCAGATTGCGAAAATGACCTATCTTTCTATCCTCAGTGTCTGAAGATAATTTTCCTCAGTGAAATGGCCTGGGTTTCCATTTAACCCTATTACTAAAGGCATGAAAGTGCTTAAAATGAAATTTTTAACTTACATTATGTACAACTTTCACATGGTGACATAGAGCACTTCTGTGCCAGCCTTCTGTTTGAAAAAATGTCAATATCAAACATGAAAAATAAAACACAAGCTTGCACTTGACTTTACCACTGTTCTTGCTCTTAAAATCCTTAGATTATCACAGATGTTCATTAATTACTCAACAYCAATTACTTAACACCCAAGTTTTAGCCAAAGCAATATTCTGTTCCATGGAACAGGCATCGGATAGCCCAAGTATTGTATTTGATTATTACCGCTCAATATGGTATTTCACTGTCTGTGCAGGTTTAAAACATAYTGATTTTTTACAAAGATTGTGTAAAATAAGCTCTGGAGAAGTTATATAAACAGTGTGATAACTTCAAGGTTGATCGTTGTTGCATTTGGACTCTAGGTCTATTTTGTATATGCCATTTATTCATATCAGTTATCATTCTTCATTTTGCCTGGGTATGGAACAACCATATCGCCCTACTTATGCATGTGTGTAGAAGCTCTCCTGTAACCCTGGAGCATGAGCGACATGGATATTGGGTCTTTGAGGACCTTACTAAAGGTCAAGTCTTTGTAAAGCTCATATAAACAGCAGTGTTTGAATCAAAGGTTCTAAAATGGCTAATTTTGGATTGAATTTTACAATGATGGCAAAAGAAAAGAAAAAAATCCCGGCAAGTACTCTGTGGCATTGCCAAGCTCCAAGACGTTCCCTGAAAATATCAGGGTGGTAGAACTTGTATTTTTTTTTTAATTTTAAGTGTTCTTTTAATGTTGATAAAGCACTTCATTTCTCTGCTGCACTGCTCTGTTCTCACAAGCAGTAGGACCATTCGGACTGAAATCTTCCTCTACATGAGACAATGACCTGATATGGCATATTTCACATAAAACAATTAAATTTTAATAAAGTTATAACCATCTGTAAGAAAAAGCTTATTATGAGAAGTTTTGAACATCCTTAATGGGCACATCTGTCAGCTTAGTATCTTTGACTGTACAGTTAGAGTACCGCTTTTTCCTTGCCTCATCTTGTTGGCTTTGCTACATGCCATTGCTCTCCTAGTGCTACTATGTGGTGGTACTGTGCTGATTTGTCCATGAATATGACAATAATTATGTTGTGATTTCTGTATTAGAAATTATTGTGGGGTTTATATTGTGTCATATCATGACTAACACCTGGCTGATATCTGGAGGCAGTAGTGTAAGTTCTCAGTGGCTACGTGGCGTGTATACTCCACTTCTGCRGCACTTGAAAGAGGTTCTTTTTTGCTGTATTTGACATACACACGACTAATATTCACATTGTATTTTGTAAGAGTTTATAACATGACAAGATAAAAGAAGCCAGTTTTCTATGTTTATTCAAATGGAGAAAGAGGGAATCTTTAATATTCTTAAATAGTTGAGAAACAAAATACAGACAAAAGGTCCTTCGTTGCCTCAACAACTTGTTACCTGCCTTTTTCACAGGCTTTGTGCTGCTTCCCTTACGGAGGATGCAATACTATTCTCTTGGGAATATTTCCCTGGTTCTGTTTCACGTTGCATGAAGCTTTGCAATTTAGACCACAGTTTCTCTTAAAAAGGAGTCTGGTGGTCTTTCATTTGTCTATTGCATGATTAACAAATAAGCCTTCAAAATTAAAAAAAGGTCTTTTAAGCAAAAAGAGAAGGGAAAGAACTAGGTTGGCATGCCAGTAGACTTGTCAGCCCAGAGCTAACTGCGCTGCCTTGGCAGCGTGCAAGGACCACTCTCAGTGGGGCTCCACAGCCTCCAGGTTGGCTTCTTTCRGGGCCTTTCAATGAGATGTCACTGTCATTGCTGATAATGATGTTTACATTATTCAACTCAAAACAAAACTGGACAAAGATTATCAATTTCACATGTGAAACAAGTAGCCATCAGAGGCTAGTGTACTTAAAGCCACTGATAGTACAATGCAAATTGTTTTTCTTGCTGTGGAAGAAAATGGCTTTTTTGTTCTAGTCTAAAACCAGCTAAAATTTCTGATGCTGTAGAGTTCTCCTAAAAATACATAASATACTAAACAGTTATCTAAATCTGATTTCTATTAAATCTATAAAAAAAATTAATCTCTAGATTTTTTTTTATTTTTGTTTTTAGGGTTTTTTTTTAAGAACCTTTTGCTTGCCTTTCACAACGTTTGTGTTTTTCATAGCCTCCTCTAGATGTTTTCCTCACCTCTTCAGAAGTCTCTATATTTTTACTTCATTTTATGCAGGAGGGGAAAAAAGAAAAGAAAGATATTTGATAGAAGATCCATTAGTTCTCTTTAGCAGCCACAGTTTTGTGAATTTACCTTTGGCTGAACCCAGCTATATTGAATAAAATACTTTCTCTGAATGTTTCTGCTAAAATGGTTGGCACAGAAAAAAAGTTACAATTTGTTTGGGAGTTAAATCTCAATAGAGATGTGGGAAGTAATCCAATATTATTAAGAGATTTTTCTCTGTCTTCTTGGAAACTAGAAAATAACACCTGCTCTTGCTGATGCATTGAAATATTTCTTCAGAACCAGATATTTTACAAATACTGTAACTTTGAGGTTTTTCTGTCTCCAATAGGTCCTCCGTTGCTCTTAATTCACTTTATTCTAAATACAGAATTATCTTTAATTCTTATAAAAACTTTTCCTGTATCCAGTGAATAAATTCCATCATTTTGGAATACAAAGAGAAACATCCTGTATCTTACAGGGTTTTCTCTGAAACTGCCAGATCTATGATCACTCCTTTTCAAGAGAGTACAAAAGGCTGCTTGGAATATTGCTTTATACCATGGCACTGGGGCTGTCATTTATTGGGGAAGCCTCTAGATGCCATAAATCCGTTTCCCTGYGGGTGCCTCTGAAGTGTTTATGCTCCAAGACTAGATAAAGACAGGGTAAGGAGAAAAATAAGATGAGAAGATTACAGATATTTTGTAAGAACGAATGAAACAACCCCTGGGAACATGACAGAGACGATCAGTTTTTCAGCCTATTGGAGGCTGTTGCAATTGTTAATATAGAAAGCTCAGAATCATGAATACCAGTTAATTTGGTGTGTTAACCTCAGTGATTTTTGTGAAAGCTGAAGACTTTTAAGAGAGTCTGATAAAACATTGAAGATGATGAAAAAGCATAATAACCTCCAAGTCATCTTTACAGTCCAGACTATATGTATTAAACAATAAATCATAAATTTATAACAGTTGTTATTAATGAAGGTGCCTGCTCAGAACAGAGTTTTTCTTATCTCCTTTAGTTCTGCAGATTCTAAAAAATACCTTAGTAGGAGCCGTCTAACAGTGACTCAGGTGTTTACATTTTAAGTGCCTGCAATAAGGTGGACTAATTCCATCCAGTGCCTGTTCTCTTCTGAGATGGCACCTGTGTGGGATGAGTCTTTGTCAGTATTTTCCACCACCTTGATTCTGTGTAAGTGGTTATAATTTCCTGAAAAAGTGAGCTGACATCTCATCATCTACGCTCTGATTTCTATCCCTGTGAAGAACAAGAAACTTTCTTCCTCTCCCTCTCTCTCTAGCTTGAACCACATTTATTATACAAAGTAGAAAAACCTTTGAGAGATGTCCAGCCTAGGACAGCAATTTCCTGATCAATATGACCCTGCATGGAAATGAGGGAAGTCCAAGTTCAGCTCTCTGATCAGAAGTCAAGGAAAGCAATACACCTATAGCTGAGCAGCTGGGTTGTCTTCATTTGCCAAAGGATCCCTTCTCTCTCCCTTTGCCTTTGGTGCAATAAATGCATTGCCGCACAAGCTTTGAAATGGATCCAGGTAAAAAGYAAGTTCTTTTTGATGAACTGGCGTTTTCCACTAAGTAATACAAAAAAGCTGGCAAGCTGCAATTAGGCCTTATCAGAGCCAGCGTTTCCAGGATCAGCAGCTGCACTGTGCCAGTGTTTCTGTCTTACTCATGCTGGTACTACTAGTGGCRCAGATGTTGGCGCAACATCAAGCAGCTGTAACAATTACGGTGCAAGTAAGGCACTATTTTTTTCTTTTCATTACAACTATTTAACAATAGAACTAAAGTAACCTATTTTTCAACCTAATTATTTCCTTTCTATATTCCTTTTTTAAATTACTACTTTAAATCGCTTCATGAAATAACTGGATTTCTGTGCAAGATGCTAATCAATTAAGCGTGCAGATTTAGCTAAGGCATTGTAGCAGGTGCCAAATTTAGTATCATGCAATATCTCTGTGTTACAGGATCAATAGGGTAAGGTGAAAGACGTGCCACAGTAAATTGCGGTTCCTGATAGGCAGACATAATAGGCATTTCTGAAAAACAGGTTCAAAAAAAGGTGATAATTGACTCTTGTCGCCTTGTGTTCAGAGGCTGAGCTAATGGTAGGTGTAGTCTGCGTTCAGCTCCTGTGGACAGATCCACACATCTCATGTACTTCATCAGCTGGCACAAATTTGACTTGTGCCAGTAAGTGAACTGAAAGATTGACTGAGCAGACACGAGCTGCCCCCCACGGTTCCTCCTAGAGCGCACGTGGCTGCGGGATGGTTCATTCTGTCTCATCCCCCCTCACTCCAGGCCCTTTTTAAAATCTATATTCATCTTTTAGAGGCGTGGGCAAATTGAAAGGAAAAAACAAATCAGAAACAAAAAAATCCAAAGATGGGGAAAATTGTACAAAATAACTAGACAGGTATTATATTTCACTTCAAAATTGACAACTTTAGAAGAGGCCATTACAGCATATCTAATATTTTAAAATAAGCTGTCATCTCTGCAGTATTTTTCTTACTAGAAAAGAAAATCATCCTCCSTTAGACTTTATACAATTTCACCTATCATAGCATAGAGAAGAAGTGCTTGTCTTTTCACTCTCTGGGGTTTTSATGCTTGTTTCATTAAATCAGAGAAAGTTCGGTCACTGCCTCTGTGGAGAGAGGAAATGAGATTGGTTATCATGATCCTTTCCTCCCCTCCTGTTTTTAAAACAGTAAAAAGCAAATTTGCACAAGACAACAGACTAAGAAAACAAATCCTATTCAGAAGATTGACTATAACTTAATCAATTTCTCAATTATGCTAATTGGAAAGAACGATAATAAGYGGTTGTGTGTTTTGTGGCAATCAAAAGGAAATGTTTAATTACTGTGTGTAAGTAAAATGACAGATTAAAGCATTCTTGCAAGCARCAGTACTCTTTGGGGGCTAATTAGTGAAAATAGAGAATAAACARATGCTAGCTTTTAGGCTAAATATTCGTGTCAGTTCCAGTCAGTGATAAAGAAATACAAAGTGAACCTATCACATCATCCAACAAGAAACTGTATATTTTGATTTATCATTGATTATGAACTATCTTCTGTGAATATATGTTTGCTAAGATGAGTACAGTAACGAAAGCAGGCTGTAAAAGTATCTCTGGATTCGTAGTGGATACTACCATTTAGGGTACTGATTACGAGCATGTTTTCCACCTTCTTCTAAGTACACACGAATACAGTGCGATAGACGCGGTGTGTAACTGTTGGGTTCTGTACCTGTGCACCAAGACGTGCACAGTTTGTGAA
Organism: Rhea americana; assembly: GCF_003343005.1. NCBI lineage: Eukaryota > Metazoa > Chordata > Aves > Rheiformes > Rheidae > Rhea > Rhea americana. Next base: position 5,280,907 of record NW_028185372.1, on the reverse strand, counting down.
TCGTTCCCAGGACTGACAACAGCTGCGGAGAGGAGATGATAACTTCGGAGGTTTTAGATCACCCAGTAGATAGGTTCATTAAATAGCACTGTTTGCAGTTTGAGATGGAAACGATGCGTGTAACAGTATCTCACAACATCTGCATGCCCRGGCCAAACTTCAGCAATCAAACAATAGATGGGCCAAAAACAGGGTTTCTCCGTCTTTTGTGAGTAAAAATACCGTTTTTACCTCATTTACAGCACTGTGTATCAGGAATAATGCTTGCTGTTGGTGAGACATTTAAGGAGTTAAAGGAGAAAAAAATTTCTTGGAATAAAAGTGACATCTATGCAGTTCTTCTCATTCCTTTCCCATGAATCCATAACTTAATGTCTTTTGTTATTTTAACATAGAACCAACCTATGAATTTAGACTAGAAGTTCTTGCAAATGAGAAAAAAATGCAGCCTGCTGTCTATGATTATCTCATGTAATTCAGATTCTTCCTAGGAGAATCAAGCCTCAGGGATTTTTTCAGACATTATTTTTATTTATACAAATTAGATTATTTATTCAGCAAACAGTCATGTGATATTTAGACACACACCAGGCAGCTCAGCTAGTGGGTTGGAATTATTGAATACAAGAGTTAAGAATTCATTTTAAAAGTTTGTAAACAATCTATTATCTAATTTATTAAATGAATAAGTTAAAAAAAGGCAAATGAATATGTTATGTCCTATGGTGGGGATTAACTTTTGGTCATTTGCAACTTGAATTTGAAGTTTTAAAATGTGTTCATCAATATAATTTGATCAATGTCAAGATTTAATTGAATACCAAATTTAAGCATAATAGAGATTAACAAATATTTCAGTGAACTGTAAATCAGAATGCTATTTTGATACCTGTTTCATTCTTAGCTAAGAATTGAAGTTTCCTACRTATTTCATAGTTTCTGTATTTCAGTGGTAATTTGCTTTCCAAGTCCACTTGTATATTTGAATAATATTGTGAAAGGGCCTATAAAACCTCTTACAAAGCTAACAGGGCAAAGTCTCACACCAGCTCTGATTCTTTGCAAGTGTGTAATCACTGTTCAGTTCTGTCAGTGTCCATATAACTCTCGTTATCTCTAGAGCTACATATTAACCTTGTTTAGGAGGTTTTTCAAATTTTTTATTTCTGATTTTTTTCATTTTTAAACAAACTTTCCACAAAGTGTTTAATTTTTTTGATGGAAAATGGGTATTATTTACTTCAAGTGTAGAGACTAATTTTTTTTGTGGAAAATGAACTATCTTATAGAGTCTCTCACCTTTCTTTTCACTATAAAAAAAAATGGAGGTAGAAATTATGATTTGTGCCCAGCAAAGAGARAGATGACAAGGACAGAGCTTCTTACTTCTTCCAGCTCAGATTTCGAGGCCCTGCAGCACCGTAGCACCTAGAAGAAGGATTTTTGACATTGATCTTGCTTATATTTTGTGGAAAGGGCAGGAATTCCAACTGAATTCCCATGTAAAGCTAATTAAATTCCAGAGGGATTTAAAAAAGCTGGAAAATTGCTTCGTAACATTATSAATTGTGTTTTTGTAGAAAGAGTCTACCAAGATGAAACTATTTAAAAAATCTAAAACTGTTTGGGATATTTTTTTTATTTGACACTTACTTGAAAACCTGTTAGAATGAGCTGGTTTTTGAAATGTCATGCAATCTGCCAGGTACAATAAGGTCAAGACAGTCAGCTGAGTCAAGGGTCAAGTCAACACTGAACAGCTAGATAAAGGAGAAGAATGTTATTTATACTGCTTTATTAAAATCAAATCTTTTCTACTCCAAACTTCTGTATTCCAGTGGATTTATTCAGTAAGGTGTCAGTCTGCTAACTGCGTTTGCCTTACCTTAACTCAGAGATAACCTCATGTARAGCAGTTGTCTGCTTTTCCATAAGGAATTTGAAACACAAATATAAAGTCCGTACTTGGCATTTTGTAACTAAATATTAGTCATTGCTTCCCTTTAGCATTCACTTTTTTCTTTTGGTAACCAAGTTTATTAAATTTATTCTTTAGGTTTAATGATCTAACTTAAAATTTAAAAATTTTAAATTCCCTCTAATATGAGGGAAAATGAAAGTAATCCATGAATAATATTTTTTTATTATATCACATGCTTTATATATGTGTATCACAGAAGAAAGCTTTGTATTTTAGAATCTAGAATCTTTAAATATATTTATATTTTAAAACTTGCACTTACAGTTAATGTTGTGCATTCTTTCCAYGGTGGTAGGAGTCATTTCAATAGGTAATTGGTCAGTGTTAGTCATTTAGACCTCATCTAGAGTCCATGGAGAGAGAGATAAGCATGACAGAGGGGAGTTTACATCAGTGCAAGACATCAATTTTAGAATGATACGAATTGCCCCCTTTTATTTCTCTCCATTGACAACAGAGAGTCTGCATAACTAGGTTAAATTAGACACTTTGAGGAAGCTGAACTTAGATATTGCACTAATAACTTTCCAATCTTTGTCAGTTCACATTTTTCAAGACTGTTTAGCACATGAAGAGAATGGTCTTAATTTTGTAGTTCTCTAAGTTTTTGTTTAAAGCCSAATTTGGTGGTTYGCAAATTTGCCACCTTTTGATTTGCTTGATTTGTTGACTGTAGTATTAGATAAAAATTTACAAAGAATAAAATCATTAAGAATAATTCCGTGTAGGTAGAGGTTTCTGGGATCTCTTCTGTATGCCGTCTACTCTGTAGAGCATAACTGGTCATCTACACAAAGCCGATTTACATTTGGGAATGTAGACCTCATCCTGCTCTCACCAGCAAAGCTGTTTTAAGGGACTAGATTTCTCTGCTTTCACCTGTGCAATTGCCAGTCCTTCCCCCAGCCAAATTGGGGTCTCATCGCAGTGTTTTCCAAATATCAAGCTGGAGCAAGTTTAGTAGAAAAATGCCTCAAGGAATAGTGCTGTGAATAGGCCTGTGTAAATCTTGAGGGGTGTGATGAGTTCARTGACAATATAAAGCATAGGATGCTACAGGAAGATCAAGAAACTGTACTCAAGGAATTGAGCTTTGAAAGCAGGAGGAATAGGATGAAGATCAGAAAATGCAAGGTCTCAGAAGCTAATGCAAGCTTTTGCTATAAAGTAGAAGATTATGGGGTGACATTTGTAGGTGGCAAGGGAAGATAGTAATCTGGGTGGTGAAGCTAATTATACCATGACTGCAAGCTGCCGTTTCAATGCACTAGAGAATGTCATCGTAGGCTGTTGGGGGAGAGATTTTCCAGTAGAAGGGGAAAAAAAAAACCACGATGGTGCTGAGCAGTCCTCTGAGACTTCCTCTGAAATGTTGTGTACAATCCTAGCCATTCACATTGGAGACAAATGAACTCAAACTAGGACAGCTGAAAAAGAAAATGGCTAGCATGCTGTCTTCTGAGAAAAAAGCAGAAAGGTACTTGGATGAGACAGAGAAGGAAGATGATTCCCAACTGTAAACACACTGGGGAGAAACACTAAAAACAAAGAGCTTTCAGTGTTGCTGGATAAATTTTTCCTAAGTGTTAGTTGATTTAAACTGTCTCCAAGTACCTTTTTACTGAAGCTTAGAATAAGGTTCAGAACTGTTAGTTCAGTGAGATTTCTAAAACAATAACAATGTAAAAGGATTGATGGAGAGAGAAATCTAACTATTCTTGAGATAGTTTGATCAGTTTATATAAAGAGTTCTAATGTGTGCGTTCGGCAATAGCAGGGGAATAAATTCAGTAACTCAAGGGACCTGTTTTCCTAATGTAGTTCAGAATCCATGCAGATTTGTGATAGTTCTTCATTTGATGTTCATTGTTCAGAAGGACTTCATCTTCATCATATTGCCTCCTCTCACCTTTCTGCTCCTGTTCAGCTAGTTGCCAATACCCATCCTGTGCGTATTATAGTGCTACTTAGATTCTCCTTTTATGCATGGCAGACAGGCATTCTCAATAAATTATTTATTTATTTGTTATTACTTATTAAAGGTATCTTATATGTTTTGTTAAAAATATAAGTAATATTTTAAAGATATTTTACTAATATACACCAAGGATCAGGATTTGTCATAAAAGGAAAGAGAATTAACCTGAACATAAACATTTTTACAGATGTTTTTAGTTTCCTTAGGAGAAACTTTCCTAGGAGAGAGGGAGAGACCCAATTACCAAAGACAAAAGCATTGCTAGAAGTCATGTACAACATGTAAAAGTTATATAATTCAAGCTAGATTTTCAAGTGAAGGTGCAGAAGTGGGATGCTAGGTCTTTTGAAAAACTAGTCAGTTATCAGAGCTGTTGCGTGTTGACATTTTGGAATAATCTGGCTTTGGCGCTTGGTCCTGCAGGGAATTAGAGCGGTTTGGGTGTGATCAGGAACTGGTAAGGTACAGGTACCAACAAGTGTGTGTATGGTAACATTGAGTATGTCATTAGTTCCATGGTTTACAACTGATACTATTCATCTGTTTTGAATCTTTATGTGGTTTACTGTGTCAGGGGCTGAGTGTTGAGATTATTAGCACTCTCTGAAAATTTTTCAGTTGAAAATTTGATAGTTATTGAATATTACGAGGAAAGGGTCTGGTAGGCTCAACTTACATACTACAGTATCTTGTGAGAGATCAACATTCAGGTTTCACTGGGATATTGGCTGCTTTGAGATACTGTTTCCATTTTAAAATATGTCCCCAGTTTAACTGCACATTATTATGAAAAGATAAAGACCCCAGTCTTCTCCTTGCCCTCTTTTGAGGGGGGGATTTTTTTTTTTTTTTTTTTNATTTTTTTTTTTTTTTTTTTGGTATAACTTATTTCCTGACCATAAGCTCTGCTAAGGACCTCATGTGATTGATATTGGGTTACTCACCTTTTGCTAGAATAACGCAAGAGCAGAATTTTGCTAAATACAATGAGCATATGAATATTTTATGGCTGAGATAGCAAGAAGCAGTTATTACTGGATAGTGCTTTTGGTTAAATCCTATGAAATATTATTTAATTTTGAAATCCACTTAGCTTTTTCCTATTTTGGCAGTTTTGTTTGTTAATTGTGCCAGATTTATGGACATTTTAATTGTATTGAGGAATATGAAACACTGGGATAGAAATTTCTTAAATGATGGCAGCATAATATATACATTAAATTAACACACATATTCACTTTAGAGCACACAATTCAGTATTCATCTTAAAAAAAAAAAGGTAGCTATGGTCAGAAAAACAGTATTTCTTCCACTCGGTGAGATACTGAAAAGACTAGGGAAGCTTATTTGTAACAGGTACAAAAAACAGCATTCAAAAATACTGGGAGGGTTTTTTTTTTAATATAAGACAACATATAATGAATTTGAGAGACAGGAAAATTAGAATGCTAAAAGAATATGCTCTTTGTACATGCAAAAAATACATAGAATTTAATGAGGCAAGATATTATCGAAGCACAGTGGGATACAAAAATAGGTATTTKTATGGGTAATAAAAGTATTTCAAATTGCATAAAGTAAGATATATAAGGCTTCTGATCTCCATACTTCAGAGTACAAGCCAACTGAGCCAGGGAAAAGAAAGAAAGAAGATTGTCTTTTCATTTATAGCAGTCAGTTACATAATTATGCATTAAGAGTTTTTTTAAAGCAATCTGAAATCATTTGATTTCAATGAAACATACTGAAATTAACTTGACGACACTTATGGTTTTATGGAAATTTCTTAGTTCCACAGGAAATTAAACCCGTACTTGGGTGTAGTAATATTAGACATAACAATGATTCTCATTTTAAAAGATTTATCCTACCTTTCTTTTGTCTTGCCATGTCTTCGTCCAGCACGGGCTCTGCTGGATGCCTGGTATTTCTCTCCTCAGTCCCCTGGAATCAAAGGCAGAGTTCATCCCTGCCTTTTGAGGCCTCTAACACCCCATTTCTAAAGCATGTGAAGCRGAGTCTACCTGGGAGATCTGCACATGCAGAATCCCTTACTTCTCACTCCCTGGAGAATCCAGTTCTCTGCAGTGTCAGGTAGGAGCAAGGCTGAAAAGGCAACTTCAGATCAAAGAATAAAATAGATTTAGCATAATCATTTATATTTTTATTGTTGTTTTTCCAATGACTGGAAGTTCCCATGTGGCATATAATAGCTTAAAAAAAMCATAAACTTGCTTAATATTCTAGAACTAAAAAGCGATCATGACTGGATTTAGTTAGTGACAGATATCAGTTGTTGAAAAAAACGATCAAGTTAAAGCTTTTGAGGAAACACTTTATATTAGTACTCTGGTAGAACGGAAAGAAGGGAGAAGTAGCATGAATGATACAGAATAYGGGTTAGAATCACATTGAAAAGATTAGGCAAAGATTCTTTTCAGAATGGTAGCGCTAGTGTAGTGTACACTCACAACATTCAGATCTCGACATGGAAAGAGACCTTGGCAGTATTTTAGATAGGTAAATATTTCTGGGAACAACTTCCTAGTTGTAGATTGGAAAACAAATGCTGCTCAAGAACATCAGAATGCAAGTAAATTGGGGTAGAAGGGTAGAGCTCCTGTGTGAAGGAGCGTATTGCAGCCTTGACCCTCTCGTTCATCAGGTTGTGCCCTTGTGTTACTCCACGTGGTACGTTACCTGTCCTGCTTRCGTGAGGACACAGCAGTGGAGGGCTGGCCACAAGCAGGAAGTGGATATTGTGCAGTGCAGCATCTTCTCTTTGGCTTTGGTTTGGAGAAGCTGCAGAAAAACAGAGCACGGCAAAGTTTCTGGGATTTTTTCACCACCTCAGTGAGATATACAGAATACTGGGAGATCTAAAATCCCATCCCTCCAAGTAAATCCTTACCTAGATTAGCTGCATCGTATTAGTAGCATAATTTTAGAAGCAATATATTGTTTGTGCTAAAATATGACTGTCTTCTGGAGTCCCAGAACTCTCATTCACACCCCGAATACATGGCGAAATTTCTCCTTATCAGAGCAGAAACCAATGATGAGCACTCAAATTTGAACCCTACTTTTAAGGGAAGGAGAAGACTTCTTGCTTCAGAGGTGCAAAATAGCATTGGAGAGGTTAAACTAGATTTATATACTTATAATACATTGTTAAATAGTTAGTCTCAACAAAATTACTTTCTTCTCATTTAAGGAATGTGTGTTGTACACATGACTCCACCTAATCTTATGCCACTTTGCAAAGCAAAAGCTAATTTCAGTTCCAGAGGACTGAATAGCCTTCAATTATACAAGTTTAAAGATGTGTGCTACAGTTCATGAGGAGTGCATGTACATTACAAATTCATTTAATTGCTCTACAGAGATGCTGATCCTAATTAAGGCTTCRCTGGCTTTTTTTACTGAAAACAGAGTTAAAATGTTAAGCATGGAAAAAAAAAGAAAAATTTAAATGAAGACGRTTTGCATAAGGAGACCAAGTTTCTGCCAAGCTTTAGTTTACCTGTAAACCTGGAAGGGATTTTTTCTTTCTGTGTCTCAGCGCCTTAATCTCCTTCGAGTGAGTCATGGTTGGGGACCTGAGAGGCAAAAGTCTCGCTCCGATGGTATTTGTCAGTTTGCAGTTAAGGCAACTTTCCCATTTTCTGGATCTCAGGTGTGTCATACAATTTTGTACAGTACAACTCCGTGGATGTTAGTTAGGGACGGTCTTTTCTGAAAGTTATGCTTTTCAGAAGGGCTTCGGAGTCAGGCGGATTTGGGAGCAAACAAAGCAGGAGACAGSACAGAAGAGTGGTGGAGACAAGGAAGCATAACATGCTTTCCTGCGGCAAATGGGGTTCTCGGAGACTCCTGGGTCCTGTCAACTCTGGTTTACCCCACCTTTTTTCTTTTTTTTTTCTTAATGCCGTGGCTAGTTTTCCAGTTCTACAGTTACCTCTATCTTCCTCTCCTTCTCCTAAGGGAGTGCTTTCTCCTTGGTTGATTACACAGATTTTAATGTTGTTTTTTAGTCACCTTATAAACAACCTTAATGCAGCATATGCATCTCTTGAAATTTCAGTCCTTAAACTCTGAATGCGGTAGTAAAGTAGCAGATATGCACTATATACAGTTTCCTTGTCTGCCTGCATGGAATGAGCTAAAAATGGTGTTTATGTGCTCTTGGAGCTATGTATAGCTGGGAACTTAGGGAACACATGACAAATGTGAGGGTTTGGCTTCTAAAACGCAGGCATTAATGTGGATAGTAGCACCACCGCTAAAGCAGTTGCTTTTATTTTCAGTTGTTATGTTGCCATCTGAGCAACAGTACTATTAAGGTAACTAATCTTTTTGTAGGAGTCCTTTGATGTATACATTAAAGGTTATCCTTKTAAAATAAAATATATGAAGTGTTCAGCATTGATAATTGCCATTTAACAACAAAATGTTTGAGCAGATCTATGTGTCATTAATGTTGCTGTTGCAAATCCAAAGTCCTGATAAGATTACTGATATTTACTACTAGCTGATGCCTCTCCTCTTTATTTATACCCCAACTATAAATCAAATGATTATAATTGTTTAGAATAGAAATTTTCTAATATAGAAAAGATTTCTATTTACTTAATTCCTTAGTTTCRTGAAATTCCTATAGTGATCCTCTTCTCATACTTTTGCATACTATGCATACTGCAACTCTTTTTCTTTTTGTTGTGATCTTCTGAAATGGCTTTCTAACTGCTTGTTTTTATATTGCACCTTATCAAATATATGACAGTAGTTCTAGGTGTTCATATTTGAAATTGGCAAACTTGGCTCTGCTGTTTGCTATCTTCCCTGAACATACTGAATTTTGGATATATTAGAAATATTTTGGAATTTGCATTTCTTAAATGGATACGTGAATGAACTTTCATTTTCTAGATGCCTGTAGAAAAACTAAAAAGTTTTTCTATTTTTTAATTCTTTCTTTTATTTTCCCAATAGTACAAACAAGTGGAACAGTACATGTCATTCCACAAGTTGCCTGCTGAAATGCGCCAGAAGATCCACGATTACTATGAACACCGCTACCAAGGCAAGATTTTTGATGAAGAAAATATTCTCAATGAGCTCAATGATCCCCTCAGGGAGGTAAGACTGAAGTATCCAAGCAGTTCTTCATGGTATAGAAAGCTTTCATGTCTTTGCTATTTCTGTGCTAAAATGCTATTTCAGTTTCTGTTCTGTAACATTTTATCTCATTTGACCATCTACCTGGTCAATGAGCRACCAGGAGAATGAACTTTATGTTAGATTGGATTGATAAAAAGAAATACTCATGTTTACRCTCTCTTTTGAACCAATCTGTCAGTCATTGCCACACAAGGATGTAAAAGAGAGTAAAATCTCRTTCTTAGCTGTTGAGGCAAACTCCAGTGTACATGTTGCTAAGATTTCTTTACCCTCTTCCTCTTCTGTCATTCTTTAAAATAGAGAGAGGCTGGACTAGAATGGTCTTGGGTGAAAGCTTTGTTCTACACTCCCTTCTTGCTACCCAGAATATTAGTGCAGATAAAAGCCACTAGTGAAGGGAGAGAGCTGCTTTAGTTCACTCAGTGAAGTAGCATCCTTGGCTAGGAAAGTTTTTACTTGRAACCAAGAAGCTGAAAATAATAACAGGATGTTAAATCCATCAAAAATATCTCTTTTATTAAAAATCCAATCTGTATTCTGGTTTTGTCTTTAATTATTATTTTCTGTTGGGTGGAAGCAGTTGGAATTTTCTTCTATAAGGTGTTTGTGTGGGAGGAAGGCAAGGTTCATCTAGCTGAAACAGCTACCTGCTTAATGCGAGTATAGGTCTGACTGTCTTCTCTTGGATAATATTCATGCCTGACCTACTCAGTGCTGTTGTTTCGTGTTATCAGCTGGCTGACATCTTCCACTGAAGGAAGGATAAAAATAAGAAGTTGAAAGAGAGGAGAAAGCATAAGCAGGGAAAATAAAATAAACAAGAAAAGGGGGAAAAAAGAGGAGGAATGTGATGAATCCTGTGCAATTTTCAGTGATACCAAGTAATGCATTTTAATATCCCTGCCATGGGAGGGATGGTGCTGAATTCAGGCATATAGAACTCCCTACAGAGCACAGGATGACATCTGTACTTTTGGAAAGATATGCGAGGGTTTATGGTTTTTTAGCAGGGTTTGCAGAATAATAAGAACATAGGTCTGTAAGGGATTGTCTGCACTGTTGAATCCAGCTCTTTGTTGTGAAAAAGAAGCATATCGTATAATCTAATTCCAAAATCAGTYGAATTCCATATTTAAAATAGTTGGCATATTCAAGCTATATCTATAAGAAGTAGTGCCCTGCCTGTTCAGAAGCTCTGAGACCAGCTGGCACAGTTTGACCATGTCCATGTTGTTACAGTCTCATAGTGGCCTCCCTCCCTACGAACTGCCAACTGGGAATGGTGAACTGTGCTCAAAATTGTTCGGTCAGTATTAGATGGTCCAAGTCAAAGTCAGGCCAAAYCATGATTATCCTCACAATTTAACAGTATAGGTGATTGAATTCCAGTGCCTGGGCCCATTTAATTCCCTAAAATAGAAGTAGCCTCAGAGTCCAATCATTATTATTATATTTTGGATTTGTAAGTGTTTTGGAGGGCAGATGGAGGGCTTTGGGTTTTGTACTGTCAATTTACCCCGAGCTCCCCTTGCTGACTTTTYAAATGTCATATGAGGAAACAAAAGGAGAATGTACCATAAAAATATATCATGTGGGACAGAAAAAGAAAGCCCAGAAACTATCCCTASAGTGCACTGACAGTCAAAACATGAATCTCGGCCTCTACTAAAGGAGTGGATGTATATACAGGCTCAGCAGTGACTGACATCTGAAAAAAAAGTTTAATCTATTTACTCTTTTAGGGAAAGTATTTCTCTGAAAATGAACTACCCGTCCACTGCAAAGTCTTTTACTGGCAAAAATTTTCAGTTGCAGCACTAATTAGCTTTCTTTCCTTTCTATCCATCCCCATTCCCTTCTCTTGCTTTCATTCATTTTCTTTTTTCCTCTTTCTTTCTTTTTTTTTTTCTCTCTCTCTCTTTCCCTCTCTATTTTTTTATATATTAAGACTGCAAGACAAATTTGGTCAAGCATAAAAAACAAAAATCACTTTTGGGAAGAGATCAAGCATGGAAAATTTCAAAAATTAATGAGCCGTTAAAAACATAGAATAAGAATGGAATATCAGTGAAGGAATGGCTTTTGATTTTATTATTATCATGCTGCATGTAGCATGATTTCTTTGTTTTCTGTATTGTGTAAGGAAAATTTATCCACCCRGCAGAGCGCTTTCGTCAGAGGTTACAGTCAGGTTGCACACTGTCCACAACACAGCAGTTGTTCCTGAAAAATATCAGGAAAAATGGAGAAAACTGGAAAGTGGCAATGACAGACAGAAGAGGTTTCCCAAGGATTCTGTCTGAATTCTGGCAGCAGCTCGTATGCTGTGCCCTGAAAACACCACTTAGATGTTTGCTTAGTTTAGCAGTTTCAAATACTATTTTAGCTACCACTTTATTATACACACTTTTGTATTGCAGGTAGTGGCTTTTTGGTGTGACTAATCAATAATAAATTAAACTCTTTTAAAGGCAGAGCACAATTCTTCTTGATATTAGACAGCACATTTTACATGCCAATAATTGCATGAGGCTATAACATCCAGGCAATAGCACAGATACCCTAATTATGTCATTCAAGAATAAATATTTGCTGCATTTTTTAAGTTCTTAATGAATTTTGTATTTTATTATACCTTCAGTTTAGTGGGGGTGAGAACTGAACATTCAGAGTCACTGTCGGACATACTTAGCATGAGTTTCTGATGAAGACATTCAGATGAAACCACTATTTCCTCACTTACAGTAGGCAGAAAAGAAAAAACTCACACAAACTACTTAATAATTATAGCATGAATATCACCAAAAGCCATTAAAAAGTTGCAGTGTTTTCTATTCTCCTTCTTCTCAGCCATTCAAATTTACTGTATGGGCTGAAATTTCCCACAGCTTGTCTCTCTGTAGAAKTGTGACTTCTTTGTCCATAATTTAAAAATTTGTCTTACTCATTTTTAGTGGAAAACTAAGTAGGAAGGWAATTATGCGTTATATAAATAAGATCTTCCAACTATTAAAAAAATAGAGGCAAAAAATTAGGAGTAAAAATCTGTTATAAAATTAATTCTTACATGATCAACACTACTATTACAGTTGTATAGACTTACAACAGAGGTAAGACTTTTATAACCATAAAATCTGTTATAAAATTAATTCTTACATGATCAACACTACTATTACAGTTGTATAGACTTACAACAGAGGTAAGACTTTTATAACCATAAAAAAGGATCGATGGTCATTTGGCTGTGTTTCTGAAAACTTCATATGGAATATTCATAGTACGTTTGATAAATGAAATAATGATAAGCTGAAAATAGATGTGGTGCATATGTGTGGGTGGATAACTTTTTTTTGGTAACAAAAAATATCATGTTTATTATGGAGAATAAGCTAGCTAATTTAGCTACCTAAATTTCCAAGGCTCTTCAGTTGTTTCAAATCTGAGTAAAGCATACATTTCAAGAAGTAGCTGACCTATATCAGTTAAGAATAAGCTTGAATTAACAAAAAAAATTCCCCTTAATGACAGGAAACAAAGGTAGATATTTATTAGAAAAGGGGATTTTAAAACCTTATCCTCCCCCTCATTAAGTTAGTTGCACAAATTGAGTATATTAGTCACATGGTAATGTAACTAATTAGATTTTCTCACCTCTACACACACAGACTCTATGACCCACACATTGCCATGTGCGCCGTGCTACTGCCTGCTTGTAAGAATTAAATAGTGTCTTTTCATWAAATTCAAAACATTTGCTCTTATTGAAAAGCATATGGCATTTTTCACAGGTAGACTTCTCTGATAATAACTGTCCAGCATTCCTGAGAGTCAAATAGTCAKCAGACTCCTAGCAGTTACCTGTTCTGTACAAATGGATAATATAAAATTGCTTTAGACAGGCCATGCGGGRTTGTATTCTTCTGACCTACCTTTGTCTATATAAAAGTTCAGYGTCAAGCCTAAGCTAATTATCTAGGCTCACTCTGCACCTCCCTAATCCCTACTTACTGTAGAGAAAACCTAGATGACTAGTTTAGAGAAAAGGCTGCATCTTTACACAGCTGATGATAGTGTGATAAATCCCACCTTTATTAACATTTGCAATTAACAATCTCCCTCACTCATCTCTTAAGGTAGCACTTAGCAATTAGTAGCAATTTGCATGTTTGTCTTGTATGCATATTGTCTTTGGTTCTTCGTCAGAGATACCTGTAAAGTTTTCTAGAGTTTCTCACTTCTTAATTCTGAGTTTTTGCAACCTAGATGCTTGAACATCATCTGGCATGACAAAGTCTTAGTCCAAAATGAGATCTTTGTAACTGTTATAATGCAAATAGGAGATGGTAGATGATGAGAAACAAACCATACCTAGAGAAATCTCTTCGAAAATGGCACTGGAATTACAAACATTAAAAGACACATGTCATACATAAGCAGTTTCACCTAAGAACAGAGCATAAGAAGAGTCAAACTGGTTTGTGTTCAGGGTCCGTCTAACCCAATAGCCTCCCTCCAGCAGCAGTGGTAAGTGGACGCCCAGAGAAGAATGAGAACAGGGAAGGTATAATTTTTCCATTGATTTCTCTCCTACACTCCAGCTATTTTCAGCTCAAGGGATTTTATGAGCCTGATGTGGTTTCTCTAGTATTCCTTGAGAGGTATCCCTTCCAATTAATTATTTACTGTCCTCCAGAATCTGTGTAATCTTTGTGCATCCACAACACCCTTTGACAAGGAGTTCTCCAAGTTTACACCCTGCTGCATGAGGAACCACCTCCTTTTCTTGGATACGAACCTGGCTACAACTGTCTTTTGGGGTTTGATTCTTGTACCAACAGTAATGATGAAGTCAATTCCTACCCACCCTTTGCCTGCCAGTCATGATGTTGTAGTTTTCTATATCCCTTCTTGTACTGTATTTTTTGAGGCAGAACTGTCCTATCCTGTATAATCTTTCCTTGCACAGAAAACAGTTCACCCCCATGATCACSCTTTCCCAGCTCTGCTCTAGCCTTTTTGAGATGAGACCACCAGATCTGTACCTCCTATAGTGATATTATAGTAATATGAGGTATTTTTTTCCTAACAATTCCTAACATTAATTTGGTATTTTTAGTCACTGCCAAGCACGGAAAATACATTTTTATGGAACTATTATAACTGTAAGAGCTAAGTCCTAAGCGGTAATGGATAGATAACTATATGTATTTGCCTACATGCATCACTTAGTGTTTCTTTCCATCCTGTAATCTTCCTATAAGAAGCCCACTTTAGTTTCTTTTAACAAGCTTTATTTGTATACATTGCCCTTTCTGAAGTCAAGCAGTGAAGTTCTTGGCCTGTATTGTTACCATAGGGATAGTGTATATAAGTACATGATGGGACCTGTTATAGACTGATGAATCAGGTATAAAATTCTAAAAAAGATCCAGCACACTGCTTAGTATTACATCAAGAGTTGCATTTTGTGACAGTTCTTATAAGAAACAGACTCTCATAACAAAATAGTATAAAGATTCCATTATTGGATTTATAATTTGCTAACAGTAATTACATCTAAGTAAAAATATGACTAAAAACAAAACAGTTTGGTACGTGTAGACAAGTATATTTTTTTAGAAAGTATTTAGTACTCTTAAAATCAAAATTTAAAATGATCAATTCAGTAACTTCACTCTTCTTCCCAATTAATTTTCTCATTTTCCCCATTAAAACTTACTTCTTTTTATAATATCTTTCCTTCTGTTTTATATTTATCTTTAGAGATCACAGAATTTTATAGTTGCATTAGAACTCTGTACTATCATCCTGTGAGCAAAGGATGAGACATCTCCAGAGTCAATAGTATGAGGCCAAAATGTGGTGTGATTACAGYACAGTAAACATCAGTCTTTTTTAATAGTGCAGTCATCATCATTTTTGGATACAGGCCATCAAACATTAAATTAATAACAGAAAATCAAATTAATTTATTAAAAAACAACAAAGTGTCAGAATCAATATTAAATTATTGAAAATTTCAACTGCTTTGCTTCCATAATAACTTATGTCCATAAATTTAAGGTCATAGAAGACTGAGAGGTAATTGTTTCATTATAATCCACTGTACTTTAATACATTTTTTATATTCACTGGAGCTTGGGTATGAAACTTGAAGAGGAGAACAAGGCAAAATGCATCAGAAATGTAGACATAGACATAGAGTTACTCATTTGGGTATATCTTTATATAGCTATACAGAGAGAGTAAATACTTATTTATGTAGAGCATAAAAKTTTTTTTCACATAGACATAGATAAAACATAGCTTTAGTCTGTGCTCTGGAGCACTGAAATCATGGATGAACTACGCAATACATGAATCTTGCAAGGTAAATGATGATATACTATGGCGTTGTTTATTCCATAAGTGCTAAAAAAAAATTGCTATTTTTCTGTGTGTGTCAAAATAATGGTCAATATATGSAAGGCTTAAACAAAGCTCTAAAAACCCCTTAGAAAAGACGATGATTAAGTTTTAWAAATTAAAAAGAATAATTAGGCCATTTTAATTTTGGAAATGGGCAAATGATCAGCAGTCACTGAATTAGTATTTTAAGGTGCTGTGCCCTACCTAGTGTGACATAGTACCAAACAGTACATTTCAAACATGACAGTTCTTTCATGAGCTGCTCAAATATACCAATCAAAATTTTAATTTTGATGCAGTAGTTCATTTGTTTCTTAAAGGGGTAAATTCTCTGAAAAAAGTGCCAAAAGACTTAGATGCAAAATGCTAGTTAAGCACACCAAGCTGAATGCTGTGATTCAGCAACATCAAAGACAGTTACAGAAAGTAAGCCCAGCCTGTATCTGCGGCTGTATGACCTGCTAGTCAGGCATCTGCGGAGCAGGATCAGAAAGAAGGGCCTTCAGCAAGGGCAGCGACTGCTGTTTCGTTCGGAGACCTGCAGCTAGTGCCAGCAGCATGCTGTCCTGCGGGGGAGAACGTCTCACCGCTGCTCCAGGATCGCACTTCCTGGTGTCCGTCATGTCTCCATTGAAAGGAGGTGAAAGATTGTTCGTGTAGCTGCTACCACGTAATGTTAGAGGGAGGGGATGGGAAGAGGCAGGCAKCTTTTCTATTATTATTATTTTTCATGTCGTTTCTGCTAAAAGTCAGGAAAAGTTAATACGTATTAGACAGTGCTTACCACAGCATGTTCATTCCTATTAGAGCTGAATGTACTGTTGCAGTTATAAATGAATGTACTACTGCAATTATAAAGGGAGTTGCTGATTTCCAGGAGGTTAAAAATACTAACAAAGTACTTTAGATGTCTTCTGGTGTGGTTTTCTGTATGTAAACACATTCYGTTTTAACACTGTGCTTGCTTTTTCTTTGGCTAGTGTTCTCTCTAGGACTTGGAAATTTTTGGCTTATTCAGCTAATACTATGTGATCCTCTGCCTAGTCACAGAATTATGGCTCTGAGTCCTTTTGTGAAAATGGAACAGAAGTTAACAAATGTTCCTCTGAATCTTTTAGGAAAATAAGTGTAAATCCTTCTTGATCCAGTGGCTGAAACTACATGATCTGTTTTAATTCAGGATTAGGAGCTGCAGGATCTGGCTGCAAGATAGCAATCTACTACTGTGCAGCAGTAGTACCTGCCAGGTTTGCCCTGCTGTGCTTCTGAAGTAAAAAATCATCCTCCCTGTGTAAGGAGAGTGTGGGCAGGGGAAGGGAGGAGCATCTTGCAAGAGGCACAAAGGTGACGGATGCAGCCCTGATCTGAGCGGGAAGCTAYGGTGCAGACAGGGCAGGGATGCACAGCAAGGATGTGTCCTTGCCCCTTTCCAGTAAATCTCTTTCTTGGAAATGGTGAGAAGGAACATCTTTTCCTTTTGTTTTCACTGTGAAATTTAAATTGTGGACCCAGACTCATTTTAAATTGTTTTTGCACCTTGTTTGTTTAGAGTTGGTAAAAAGCATTTAATACAAAAGTTTCTGAGTTGAGTGGGCGCCCTTAGAAGATGCCAGTCTCTGTGAAACTCACCATAAAGAAAGGTTAGTGTTGGGATTTACCAGCAAGAGGAGATAAATGTGCCATGAACTGTCTGATAGAGAAGAAAATGCAGGTGCCTGTTTCTATGCACTCACCACGTTATGTTACCCAGCTTGCATTAGGGATGGTAGTAACAGCATGTAGAAGGGTACACAGCATTTTCTATGCATAATTTGGAGTTCCCTTTAAAAGCATATGGCAATAAAGGCAAGGCAAAGAGAACAAAAAACAACAGAGCATAAAATCTGTCCTGAATGCATGCTGATAGATATATTTTTCAGTAGATACACCGGTGATTTAAGAAGGTAAATCTTGTTAAATCTGCGGGGGATATGCAAGTTAAAGTGTTGCACATCATGGCAATGCTAAATCTGTGTTTTGCTGTTTTTCTAGTTTCACTCGAACAAAGGAATAGTGCATTTTTCAGCACAAAACTTGGTGTCTGAACTGTGGTTTTGGACTGTTGTTATTTAACAGTAAGCAAATACTTCCATTTTTTTCCAAAAATTGTCTCACTTCCAAGTAAGCAAAAGGGAATACTGATTTTTTTCTTAAGTCTTACTGCCTGAAAAAGCAGAGGCTGTACTCCTCAGTGCCAAAACATAAAGTTTTTAAAGCATAATATCCATATAAGACCCTCTTTTGTTAGAGTCTTTATGTAAGAGATTAATAGACATGAGGATGGAAAAAAATGTTTTTATTTATTCACAAAGTGTTCTTCTGATATTGCACGTTGGCTTTTCAATGGGCTCCTCTATATTTCCTTTAATAGTGCTTGAAATAACTTACAAATGGACAGATAATGGCATATAGTGTAGATCTTACTGCACAAAGTGTTGAATTACACTTATTTAAAGATGTGTGTAACACTGAAGGAACTTAGCATTTGATTTTTTCAGCGGTTAATGAAATCAGCCTCACCTTGGGGCTAAACTGCTGTGACACGCTTTTGTTAGAGACTGCAGAATTAAAAGCTGGTGCAAAATGTGCAATCTGACACCACGAGTGCGAGTACAAACTGCCCGTTAGTTCCCAGGCTGAGTTCAAGGTAACAGTTGTACCTGTTGCACCCTTTCGTGGTATCTTCACAGCCGTGGGCAGGGGTGGCAGTGGATCCTAACGTGACCTCGACAGCAGTGAAGCTCCTGCGGGGAGGAGTTTTCCTAAGAGATTTCCCAGCTTGTTCTGCTGGAGTCTAGTGAAAAAGTCAACTTCCCTTTTCCTCTTTTGTCGAAAGTGAAAACTGTGGCACTTCGGTGCTTGCGTGAGAGGATAATAATAACGGGACCAGAGCACGTGCAGGTAGAAATTTTACGAGCTGATCGTTGCACGTTTGTGTGTTCTGGTTACTGCAGCACATTTGAAGCAATGGATGGTGCCTTGCTGGAAGACARAATTATTTTGTAGATAAGTACCCTGTACTTTATAGCAAAGTAAATATCTTTGTGATTATATATATTATAAGGGACTCATTCTTTGTAATTAACATTTTTCCTTATAGCCTGGATTGTTTCAGCCAATTATTATGTAGCGAAGCATTGTTTTCTCTACCTAACTTAAAATTAGGAAGCAAAGATGAACATATGTATGCATGTGTGTGTTATTTTTTTTCCTGAGAAGAAAATGTAAGGAAAAAAATAGAACTTGGAATCACTTGAAAAATATACCTGATCAGGGCATGCTGTGTGGTGGCTGGACAGCAGATTACCTGGGAAATGTGATAGGTAGTATAGGCATCCACACCCATATAACAAAACTCCAGGCTCTCCTTCTATCACTCATTGCTACACATTGTATAGATACTTGCATATTTATGTAAACAAACATTTTCAGAGTAAGGCACATTTTACCAGGAGTAGAAAGTCTTCAGTTAGTAGGGGTTGAAAATAAAATAGCTTGTGATTATTAGCATCTGGCACAAAATAAGGCATTACCAATAGAAAGCAAAATGCTGGCACTATTATGTGTAAGTGCCTTAAAAYGTGACAGACCTTGAAAGGAAATAAAAGCCAATGACATCTGTAGAGGTGTTGAGCAGCGCTGGAGGGATATGTAGCTTGCTTTGTCATTCTCTAACACCAGATACGTTCYGTATAATATGGATACTTATAGCACTGTGACAAACTTAGAATGTGAGAAAGAGGTTAATACCCTTCCTGAGCCATTATTTAAAGTTCATAGCTGGCTTATTTTTAGGCCACCATGTGAGAAGATGTAAGCTGAAAATAGATACAGATCATGTGTCCTTGCAGAATATAGAACATCAGGACATTTCATTTCCAAAGAACATAATTGGGACTGGGAGCAGGCTCTTCTTTCCTCTCACCTTTTTACTTGTAGATTATAACTTTAGTTATACAAGCACACACTTTTACATTAGTTTTATTAACCTCTAAAATATTTAAGTGATACTAATTCCAAATATAGTTCTAATGGTGCACATTATGTTGAAAATACAATTTGGACCAAAAAGCTGAGCCCTGACCAAGTGTGTGTGTGTGTGTATGTAAGCATATAGGTATGTATGTAGATAATTAAATAGGTAGATAAATGGATGTACACACATACACGTACATCTATGCAAACACACATGTGTATAAGATATTTGTGTGGAGAAAAATGGGAATCTGATTACTATATAATACTTTGTCAATACATCTGCATAGTACTCTGTAAGAATGTGTGTTGCGTTACATGCTACTGTGTGGTCATTATGTTTCTCACTGCCACAGTATATCTCAATACACATTTCCTATGCTACCARTCTGTGGCTATAACATATGACTTTATGAAGAACAGTAATGACAGGTTTTTAAGGCCTTTTCTATGAAATAAAATCAGTATAGATAAAAGTATTCATAAAAGCAGAGATTAAGATATAGTCTTAAGATAATTTGAAAATCTTTCTGAATAAATGATAGGAACATATTTCTTATGGAAATAATCCTCAACGTATATTTAATTCATAAAGTGAGTAATGTGCTTATACTTAAATRCTATTAACAGTTAAATAAATGTTAAACTTTGGACCAGCAGATGAACTAAAGTTGCTTTAAAAAAGAATATGACTGATGTAAGGTGTGCCACTGCATATTCACATATTCACACTGCATATTCCTGCAGTTGGCAAGTACTATGAATATGAACTAATCACAGTTTCTGAGAGCGCTGTTATCGTTAGGCTCCCTAGTTGCACGTCTAATCCTGGAAGGAAGGCCCAGGTGCAAATATTTAAAGCCTTAGTGATTGCATGCAGAGAGGAAGCACAGCACAGTTACTAAATATGGATGATAGAAAGGTACTGGTATCTCCCCTGGCTTCTTGGGTATGTAATTTACATAGCCACTTCCTTCCTTGCTGCTAGAAGAAATATATTCAGGATCTACAGATACTGAGGATGTATCCCATGCATCCTTGATCTGTCAAGTCTTGACTATGGTTTGGCTGCTAGTTGTAATATAATTATTTCTTTGATACCATACACTCTCATTTATCTTTCCTCCACATGAGCTGCTGCTGAGGTGGTTCATGGTGGGTTGCTACTTGCACTCCTCAGAATTTCTTATGTTCTTTACACCTCCTGTGCTGCTTACACATCTCTTTTCCCTGCAGCTACCAATATTAGTCAAAGTGGCACTCTTAAGCAAATTCTATCTTCAGGGCTGTCTGGCTGTCACTCTACTGAGATATTCCCAGAGACTTCATTATCATCTTTACCATCTGATTATCTGTCTTCTGGAGCTAGCTCTCCTTGTCTCACCCTTTCATTTGTAACTGATCAGCATCCTCATGTATCGCTGCAAAACTGGGCCCCAGAATATATCCTTTCATTATTTTACTACTTCTGCAAGCTTGCAGTCCAGCACAGTGGCTGAATTTGGGTCATGACTTCCTTRCATTTCTGTCACAAGTTGCTACTTACAACATAACATCACAGCCCCTGTGTCTGATCCCACTCCAGTACCCTTTTCAGTAGTTTCATTCAGAAGGCAATTAAAATGGTTTCATAATTAGTTTGTCCCTGTTCACATAATAAATCTGTGACGAAGGCTGGATTCAGAATTAAAAAGGGATTGGGCATCCACCTTATCTTTTTTTAATATCATTCTGGTATATTTAGATATGTACATATATAGCTGACTTTGTAAATCTACTCTGTTCTAATGCATACACAACAGTCATTCAGAGTTCTGTCACACATTTCTCTCAGAAATCTAAATAAATCTTCAGCTGTTTATAAATATTCTTTTCTTCCACTTTAAGATATTGTTTATATATAAATAACAATGTTTAAGGTTTTTTGTGTTAGAAGAAGCTAGGAATTTGTTGTTTATCCTGTGTCATGATATACAGTAGGACTTCATTGAATAGTTACAAGCTAAATTAGAGGCAAACAGAAGTTACTGAAAAACATTAAACATAATTTCAAATTGCATATTTCAAGCTCAGCTATCTGTTATTTATCCAGTATAATCAGTAAGATTTAATTTAAGCCACTTAATCATTTTATAGAGAGAGGCTTTGAACCAATTGGCTTTTAATTCATAATAAGAAGTAACTGTTAACCTAGCAATTAAGAAGATAACAGTATTTCTGATCCAGAGCTCTTAGAGAGCTTTAAAATAACTCAGTGAACAAATCACCACTGATTTTTAAATAACTGTTTTTCTGGTTGTTGTTGTTGTTATTGTGACAGCTAAACTGTATATTTAAGGGCCAGATAGAGCACATTCTCTTGAGAGCTACCTCAGTTACTGACTTAATTATTTTGGCCRTTCAGGTTTGCAGTGCAGAGAACTGGAGAAGGAGGAAGACAGAGGGAGAGATAAGATGGCAGAAAGAATTTCTTGCCTGTTGTTGTAGTGCAAACAATAAATTCTCACTGGCAGTATTCCTAGCATCAAATTCTACTTTTGAGTAAACAAGTACAAATCAGAATTAGTCAACACACAAATTTATAGCCAGGTCGTAACTTTATATTTCTCCTAAGGTGTCTTGAGCTTTTCCTGCCACCCAGTTCCTTGTTTCAGTACTGTGTTTTAGCCTCCAGTCAGACCCCTACTACCTTCAAGTACAGACTTTTCCTCCCTACCTTTGTCTGCACATCATTATTTTCTTTATAGCCTGCCCTTTGCACAGCAAGGCAAACTAGATTGCTCTGCTGTCACATGCAGTTTTACATTTTGACTGGATATTTTTACACAACAAATTTTGCCTAATATAAGTCACAGAAATGTAAGTGTAACTGGATGCCTTTGTGAAATTCTATCATCTCTGTCTTCTCTCCCTCTTTTTCTTTATCTCTTTCTCATATGCAACTACTCTTCACTGCAATGAGGTGAAYTGAGCACTGTCATGAGAACAGCAGCACTCTTTTCTGCACATTTCTGAAAAAGGATAATTTTATTCCTCCAACTGAGTAAAACCTCATTGACTTCAGTGGATATAATAAGTGCTCCTCATTCAGAATAGCTATAGTAGCATTTGAGCTTCTTTTGGGAAGGATATAGTAGAAAAGAAATAGTAGCTGCCACACAGGTCGCATACAAGGTCAATCACAGATTTATTGGTGTYAGCAAATGATTTCATTGTAGTTTCMGTACAGATGCAYAAGAATGAATATGGTTTCCAGAATCATCAGATTACTAGATAGAGGAGGTGACAGGAAGCTTCAGAGACCATGGAAAACCAGTGCGATAAATTATATGAACCCATAAGCAAAGCAGACTAGATAGAGTTTTGCATTTAGCATAGCCAACTTTCTCCTGTTCCTTAATCACTGTTTCATAAAAACAGGAGATTTTCTTCATTTGTTGTACAAGGAACATGATGACTGATTCACACCTTTCTTCTGTGTACTAACACAAGTTTCTGAAACAGAAAGGTACCAATAGGATTTTGTAAACTGTGCATCACTGAGGATTCGTCTTTCTGTCACAGTTTATCAAAACACATGTTTAAATACGTAATCTCATTGGCTTAATGGAACAACGTAAATATTCAAAATGCTTTGCTAAAACAAGATTTCATTGTCAAGTGTCATCTACCCAAGACAGCAGTTAATAAATATAGTCTTAGCTGTGTATTTCTCACAGACATGCACACACACGAGAATGAACGTATTAGATTACTCTGTGACAGAAAGCTGAAATAGTCATCATTATATTCATTTTCAAATTACAATTTATTTATTCAGTTAACAAAAGAGAGGTTTCTATAGCAACTGCTGTTTCGCAGTAATCACTTTGAGTGTTACAAATGGTGAAGGAAGAACTTCAAGAGGCAGAGTTTGGCGAGCTAGCCCAAACTTTAGGTCCTTATCTGAATTATCAGAACTTTAGAGGCTTTTGAAATTAGCCAGCTATCTCACAATTACAYACTTCCTTTAAACATTGCCTGTATCTCCATTCTCATTTTGATACTCATCCTTTTCCCTGCTGGAAACCAAAATTAAAAGGCATAGAACATTTCAGAACATTAAAGAAGAGTAATGCTAAATTCACTTAAAAAATAGCCCAGCTCAGGAATGGATGGATGGTCAGAGGATTGAAAGCGTGGTTGGGTGCTGTCTTTTTTCTTTTTCTTTCTTTCCTTCTTTTACTCTTATTTAATCTTCTAAATGTATTAAAAGACCCAGAGAAGGGAAGCATAAGATGCTCAGAACTGCTCTCCCATAAGCTCAATTAAATCAATTAACAAGCTGAGAAAAAGATGGATATCCTTCATCAGACTGACTTTATTGGAGGTTTGGTTGAACCATATATTCTCGAAAGGATTATCCTGTCTGCATTTCAATTTAATGTAATAATAATTCTGAAGCATAAAAAATGCATATAAGGAGTTGAATAGAAACTTTTCATCAAGTAGGGAATGATAGAGAAGTATGCAGAAGGCCAACATTTAATCAAAGAAG
This sequence comes from Rhea americana, assembly GCF_003343005.1. Lineage (NCBI taxonomy): Eukaryota > Metazoa > Chordata > Aves > Rheiformes > Rheidae > Rhea > Rhea americana. Next base: position 5,256,808 of record NW_028185372.1, on the reverse strand, counting down.
CCAGAAAAACAATCTGTCAAAACTATATCCCTTCAGCTTGCAAATGCATAAAGTTTTCTTTCTCTTAGGAAACAGCAATACTACCATATACTCTGACAGAATCCAAGCAGAGGATTTCATTTAATGTTTGGCTGGAAARCATATTTATTCTCCCCTTCTTTTTGTCTACATAAGTCAGCTATCTCACAGCTGGCTGTAAGGTTTTCTGCACCTGGGCAATAGTCTGGCATCAGGGTCTTGGGGACCTCGGTGGTTTGAAAATGTAAATACACATCACTGTATTTTCAGGATTTGTGCTTTGTCTGAAGGTCAAACGYGTGTAGGTTACCTCAGATCAGAGAATTCTTGGGCTTCTAAGATACAGCCACAGGGTAGCTACGTGTCTTGAGGCTAGAGAACACAGTCTTTCAAAGTCCTGCAATATCCAGCTGTGTTAACTGAGCATCAAAATAGCAAAAACCTGAAGAAGAGACAGTCATCTTTCTCAGCGTAAGTGTAGACATCAACGATGGTGTCCAAGTGCATGAAGTACCCTATTGTAAGTGAAGTCCAAGCAAGGTCTCCATGTTAAAATTGACCTTGTTCCAGCATGCAGACAGAAGGTTTATGTGAAGAACTGAGCTTGGCCACAAGTGAATCACTAGTCTTGTATTTCCCTGCAGAGAACTCTAGAAGAAGATCAATGTAACTGAAAAATGAAAAAAGTCATGGAAATGCCATTGAAAAGGAAATATGTACATATGCCACTTTTACTTATCTGAATGAGCGAAATGTTTCTAAGTAATAGATTCTGTATAGATGATTAAATGCAGTGTACCAAAGCAAATTGAATGAGCAATTTCAAGTGCACCAGAAATTAAGAATATTGTATCCCATTGCTCCATATGGATTTTCTRGCATTAAACAAGTTGTGAGCTGTGTAGTTATTCCCTCAATAAGGATAYGAATCCTAGTAATCCTGCTAATCCKAATCTTAGACTGCCTATTGACATAAGACTTGTAGAATTTAGTATCTGTGAGATACCTTCTTTCTGACGAATTTAACCATAATTGACCAATGGATTAAAAAGTTACAGGGAAGCATGAGCACATACAAATTATGACTCCTTAAAAATCAGATTAAATATATTTAATCTCTCATATAYCCCCCTATCTCTCATTATCATATTTTTTCCCGTAGTTCTGCCTTAATCAGTATCCCARTAATTCTTCCGTTGTGAGTTATTGCTAGGAGAAAAAACAACTTTCTCAATAAGGTGCCTTATTCCTTTCAGTGACCAGGAAATTAAGACTGCTTCAGTTTCTTATTCAGTTCTTTCTCCTTTTAAAGCAGAGTGTTAAGGAGGGACACTCAGAAAAAGAAAATGCGTTGTTAAAGCTATGCACCAGATTTTCACAGTACTATGTAGAAGTGACCTAATGAACCTATTTTGATGTGGCCATCAAATATGGCCTACRTATAAAAAGAACATGGTTTTTCAATGGAAGTAGACAACCAAAGTAGATTTACTTACTCAACTAGAATAGTGGACAACCTTTCAGACACACAGATCTTTCAAGAACTTCTTCTACTTTTTCCAGCTACAACTTTTTCCAGTCAGTCTAGAAGTACTATCTCAATCTAAAAATCTTGTCCTGAAGCAAACATCGTAAAAACTCTTACAGGTGCCATCAGAGAAGTAGCAAGTACTTGGAAGGTCTTAGCGTCTGCCAAAAGAGTGTGTTTGCGATGTAATTATTTTATCACTCTAGCCAAATTGTCATGTGTTCAACAAACTCTTGRTTTAGCTAACATCTTCTCTATTGCACATTTGCTTGCATGAAATCCATTTGAGACAGTGTACCATGATACATAGGACAAGACTGTTTTTCTATAGGAAAACAGTTTAAAAATACACTTTGTCTAGACCAAAATTATAGAATGCCATATCCTCGTAATAGTTTACCTCTCCAAATATTTTCTCTGTGGTATCCTTTTTTGTTTCAATTCCTTCATTCCTTAAGTCTGTAACAGCTGGGATCTGAGCGAGATCCTAAGAACTTGGGAGGAAGTTGTCCACCTCATTTTTCTGTTCTTGTAAATCTGARTCAGCTTGAACAGACTGAACAAAGCACCAGCACGGGCAGGTTATAAGTGTGCGTGAGGCTGCTCTGGTGAATGTCAGCCACATGCATCTTCTGTGGGATGCTCTTTAGACTGTGGGTTGCCAGAATACTTCCGAGCCTAGCTCCCCCTTCCTGCACCCCTGTTACTCTCTCTCCTTGCCCTAGCTGTGGSGGAGACTGGTGTGAGTGCTGCCCTGACCTGGAGCACCGTGCCCGGCTCTCGTCCACAGCTGCCTTTCCTCCAGCTCTCTAGCACTGTGTYGTACCAGGCACAGTGCTGGCCAGGGTCACGTCCTGGTTACCGCTAAGSCAGCTTGGTGGTTGCCTCTGTAAATGTGACATCTTCAGACACACTGGAGCAGTCATGCGTAAGTGGTAGGTATACTGAGTGATAATTTTTGATGATTTATTATCACCTTGAGAAAATGGTCAGGAAGCCCAGAGTGAGTAATASAGGTAGAAGGAGCTAGTGTAATTACCAAACTTAATCTCTTACATAAAGCAGACTGTAGCACCTCCGATTTAGTTCTTATGTAACAGAGATCAATATTTGAACTAGATCAACACTTGCTCCATTTAGGTCTGAATCATTCTTTCCCTTTAACCAATTTAGCAATATAATGCATTCCTAATCCTTTCCYGGGGCTTCACTTCGTATTCTTGGTGTAGAGGTGAAGACAGAAGCTTTATTCTAATTAAGACATAATTTTGTGGGACATAAGCTGGTTGCAATCAGGCTCCAAAGAATTAATATGTGTGAAAGATTTTTCTTTGCAGAGAAAAAAGTAACTTTTATTTTGATAGTTTGTTCTTCTGTTACYTTTAAAACACCAAACTGTTTCTCCTAGTGTTTTCTGAATTACATAAAACATGGTTAATAATCTTTACTGTTTCTTTCTCCCTAAGATGATATTTAAAGTAATATATGAGAACTTGAAATTGCAGCACTGCCTGTGATTAAGACTCACAGGAATGTTTTTTACTTATTCTGAATGGTCTTCTATTTAAATTAAAGAACATTGTAGAAAAACAAAGCACTTAAAAATGACACATTTCCTCTCCCTCAGTAATTTTCCACCTTCTAACATCTTAAATAAGGAAAGTTTGTACTTCAGCATAAACTTTCACAGAAAGCTAATCAATMAAATCAGTACATTACTAGAATATAATGGCTGAAATTACCACAGTAGGGTAGTTGTACAGCTTGCTCATAGTTTCCTTAGGCAACTCAGACTGAGCAGACAAGGTGTGTGTATATGTGGATATATCTAGACATAGATTATATAGCAAGAGAGAAAGGTGGGTGGAAACTGTATCCTGAAGAGGAAATGAGGTTCGAAAAGTGAAATTCCTGTGACTGGGGTGTATTTTGCTGTGTTTCCCCAGAAGAGAGCAATTCCTTTCTTTCTGGGTTTGGATAGGTCTGGGCAGAGGAATCAGGCAGGCCTGAATTTACACCTCTGTCTGTGCTGTGCTATAAAGTTATTAAAATATGTTACTTACAACTTTTTTTTTGATTTCCCTTTTATTTTCTTCATCTGCTCCACTTTTCAGTTCTTATTCTAAATGCTTGTGGCCAGTTTCTGTGTTCCCATGCTCTCACTCTTTCAGAACTTCAGTTTCTCGATCTCTTCTTCRAAGTAAACCTTCCTGACTCTTTTGCCCATTCTTCTAGGTTCTTTGCATTTCCTTTTTTTGTTTGCCTCCCATCCTCTTTCTCTCAACAATACTCCACCTAGTTTTCTCTTTCTGATCATGACTGTAGTTAAACCTTTCGCTCTCCCTACCTTTTCTGTGTTTTTTCAGTGGCTTCTTACAATTTCAGCTCAATTTTTCTTTTTATTAGCACTTTCCTTTCTCTGTCTCCTAGAGGTTTCACTTTGAGAAACAGAAAACAAGCAGCAAGTCTACTCAGAAGTCCCTGAGCAAGGCAGGAAAAGTAATAGTTGTTGGCATCAGCCAAGTGTGCAGATGGGCAGTCTCATACAGAATGGAGAAGGTAGTTTAGGGCTCCTCTGCAGTGCCACCATGCTGGGAGTAGTGGGAGCAGAGAGTAACCTTTCCGTGCCAGAGAACCAGAGGCTGAAGCTTTAACTGAGAAAGGAAGTTCCTTGTTACCTATTTAGATGAGAACAGGCTTTTCCTCCGCCCTTAGAAAAACAAGCAAGTCAAGTAGGATCTCTTTTAAATATTTATCCTATCATACAGCACGTATTTAAGGGATAACYAGGGACTACTCCTCCTGACTTAAAGAGTCAGCAGAATTTATTGATTATAAATACCAGTGGCAGTATCAGGTAGTTCACACCTTGCAGAGCTATTGTCTGAGATTATTTTCRGATTCAGGCAAACAGCACAAATCTTGTTTTTATTTTTCTGCTTGTTTTTACAGACAAGGAGACTAGACCCTTTCTTTTTTCTTAAGMTGAGATTCTGAATATCAAGCACACAGATAGTAATACCATAGTAGATAGTAGCACCAGGAGTACCTGTGTCTTTTTCCGTACTCAGTGGGAGTCATAGCCAGACTGTTCTTTTCTATAACGAGGAGCCTCCGTGTCGTTATAAATCTCAGTGCTTTTTTCATCCCATCTTTTCTGGCTTGCATTCCTGCTATATATTCTTCTACCTTTCAACTTTCCTGCAGCCCTACAGAAGTATACTCTTGTCTCAGATCCTTCTCATCCTGTCTTAATCCAACACCTTTACAATTAGCTGTGAATTACGTACATGGTGCAGTGTTTCAGGCATGATAAAACCCTCATAAGAAGGGGACCTATGGCAATCTGAGAAGGTGAGAGAGAGAGGCAGTACACTGATGAAAGGAGAGTGTTATTCTATTTCCATTGCTCATAAATAATTCTCAGATAAAATGTTCTTGATGAAGCCATATTCCCACTGAATTCAGTTGGAGTTTACCGATTGACTTCAAAGATGTAACATCTTACTATTCATTCACTCCCTTTAATCCTATAATTCTGGAATTAAATCTACCTTAAATGATAATTATATAAAGTTATATAATTTATGCATGTCCTTCGCTCATTCCAGAGGAAAAAAAAAGGGAAGAAAAATCATATATAGTGTGTAATTCAGTAGAGAGATGTGATGTTATTGAGACCAAGGTCAAAGGGAATTGCTCTATTGCTCCTCGTCAAGAGTCAGTGTTCACTTCTGCTTAGAGACACTTCTATTTCCACCTTGTCATTATATAATGACACTTCCTTGAGGTATTGTCAGAAGATATTGTAGGTCTCTCCTAGGAGTAGCAAAAGGRAGTATTTTTACTTTTTTTTTCTTTTTTTTTAATGGAGATAACTGCTTTCTGCTTCCCTTGTGCCTARTGATACATTTTGCTTCACATTATTTTTCCACTGGATTTATTCTGAAAGGACGTAATTTTTCTGGGAAAGGTTGTTGTTACTTCACTCTTATATCATGCGCATGCCTCTAAATGCCTCAGTAGCCCCACCTCCTTCTCTGATGGCAGGAGACTGAATTGAAGAGCYCATTAAGCTTTTGTTCTTATGATTAAAAATCTGTGGAATTATCTGAATTCAGGAGGGTCAGGACAGAGACARTGTCAGCAAACTGGACACCCAAAAGTCTACGGGCCCTGATGGGATGCACCAATGAGTGCTGAGGGAGCTGGCAGATGTTATTGCTCGGCCAATCTCAATCATCTTTGAAAGGACATGGAGGATGGAGAGGTGTCTGAGGATTGGAAGAAAGCCAACGTCATTCCAATCTGCAAAAAGGGCAAGAAGGAGGACCCAGGAAATTACAGGCTCTTTGGTGCTACTCTCATGTAGATGTGCTCAGAGTTAGCTCTGTAAATATAAATAGTCTTGGTGGGAAACACCTTGTTCCTGTAGCACCTAGGTTTAGTGATATGAATTAAACTCTGGGATGGGAATTTTCCTGTTGCTTTCAGCTGGCTCCACAGCCAACAATAATGTATATTTATATTACCACTGCAGTTGCAGCGGTATTTGCAGTTACTATCAGAAAGATCTTACTGGTGTAATATTTAAAAACATGGGGCTAAACTTTCTTTTCTTCCTGGCATAACTTTAACAGAACTATTGCAGCCCAATCTTATCCATATTCTTTTACAAGTTAGCAGCTAGTGTAATTCCTATTAATTTTTTATCTTTCTGTCACTTTTTCCTTGACAGGCAAGGAGAATAATAAATAACCTGTGACAATCACCTGAAAAAGACAACATTTGACCTTATTAAAACAAATCATTACTGCACTGTTGTTTCAATCACTTCACTAGAAACAGATGAAAATTTAATGAAAAGACTGAAAATTAGTCACAGAAATCAAAACAGAAAAATTCAATAAGTGCATAAAAATTTCTCTATGAAAAAAGCAGAAAGTCTTTTTTCATTGCCCATCGTAATGTATTTATTTGCTGACTATTGTTATCCTTTTTTTTCCTTCCCATTTAGGAGATTGTCAACTTCAATTGTCGCAAGCTGGTTGCTACAATGCCTCTTTTTGCTAATGCAGACCCAAATTTTGTGACTGCCATGCTGAGCAAGTTGCGGTTTGAGGTGTTCCAGCCTGGTGATTATATTATCCGAGAAGGGGCTGTGGGTAAAAAGATGTATTTCATTCAGCACGGTGTCGCTGGTGTCATCACCAAATCCAACAAGGAGTTGAAGCTGACAGATGGCTCTTACTTTGGAGGTGAGTAGGAAGAAAATGAATGATAACATTGAAGTGAATTCACTAGAATAAAACATGTTGAAATATCAGACATGTAGAGACATCAGAATAAGTCTGCTGAATGTCTGTTTCCTGGGTAATTCCAAAGGCAGGGAAGAGTGCATTAAGTATTTCTGAATAATACATTTTGAGTCTGCTTGCTATTGAAAGCATAGCTATTGAAGATGCAGAAAACCTTCCTGAAATAATTCCTTCAGTTAAATTGTCCTGAATTTTGAGGTGATTTTGAATTAAGATTGCTATTATTTAACAGGCAGTATTTTGATAAAAATATAATAATTAGCACAGTAACTTTGYAACTACTTAAAGGTAAAATAAACAGGATTCATCTTCTTTAAAAAGAAATAAAAATTTTAGACATAAATAAGACATACTTCTAAAAGGTAAAAGTCACTGTGAGAATTACAAAATTTGTGGATAAAAGATCATTCATTATATATATGGGATATTTTGCTGTTCTTCATGAATATTTCAGACTATTATTAGTGCATTTTTACTGAATTTTAGCATGCAGCATTGATTAGCATTCCAATATAATAAAGTATAAGAATTTGTACTCCCTCTTTGAATAGATAGCTCTCTGACAGATGTATTAATGAGAACCAGACATGAATTTTAGTAAAAATTAAATTCATCTTGTAATGCTAATAAAAAATAAATTTTCATTTAGATGGCATCTGAATATTCATATTTGGATGAAAGTAATCTTTTTTTTTTACATATAGCAATTGACCGATATGAAAATCATGCTCCTGTGATTGTAAATTATCTTTGTGGAACAGAATAGGTGTCTGCATCTTAGAGTAGCAGCAAGGCTGATTTCCAGAAGCTGATTGAACATTTGTGGATACGGCCCATGACAGATACAGTTAGCTGCTTTTTTTAGTAATTTTCTGTTGAATACTATGACTCATCTCAGAATTGAGTTAAAAGCCTTTCAGAAAAAGTTAAATTGAAAGCCTAATCAGTGGCATTTAGCTAGTACACTGAAGTGGAGAGCATAGAAAAGTGACTCGGGCTCAGTGTTTGAATTGGGCTGTAGAGTTACTCAACTAATCCCATTTTAGAATAATATACTGAAACAACTCCTGGTGATCTGGCCAACAGGTCTTGTCACTCTGCAGTAGCCTTTGCAAGGTGATTTGTACCAGTATTTATACCAGCTGAAGTACTTTGATAAAGAAGTCTTGTGCTTATCCCACAGACTTAAACTGTAGGTGCTGAAGAGAGGAGATTAAGGAGAAAGAGAAGGTAAATACTGAGGATGAAGAAACAGAGCAACCTTGGTCTTGGTCTCCTATATGCTTAGCAGTGCTCCAGTTTATGAAAATGAGTTTGCAAGAGCCTGTGTTCTGAATCTGGCTGTAAAACTCCTCTGAACCAGCAGAGGATCAGAGGAGATTGCCATATGAAAGTATTTTACATAACTGTCAGCCTGTTGTTACAGTCCAAACGACTGCTGAGCTCATCCTGTTCATCCGCTACCCTTCTTAACAGGAATGCATATAAAGAATATGGATATTGCCATTTGCAATATCCAGACATCACAAGAACTTATTACACGTACCAAAGTAGCTATGCTCATGCACACCGTAGGGACAGGTGTAAAGAGAAGGGCAAGTGTGTCTGATACATCTGAAATGGGAAGTAATAGCTACTGCTGGATGTAGCTGGGAAAGGAGAAGGGAAGAAAGGCGAGCATATGGGGAGAAAAAACCTGAGAAAGAAAGTGCCCAAAATGTTGCAGCTGAAAAGAGAAGAAACAAGTTACACATCTGATAACTGCTGATTGAAAAGGTTCAGCTTATTAAAGCATAAAAAAATTCCAACKCTCTTTAGAGAACCGTGTATCAGATTCTAAGGGGAGCTTCCTGACCGGAGTAGCCAAGGATATGTCTAAACAGCAATGTCAACACCAGACAAAGCACACACACTGGAGAGAGGCAGGAAATGCTGTGTAGTGGAACAATAACAAGCCAAAAGATSATCTGTGTTCAAATCCAGACTGATCAACCCATTTTTGCCCGATTAAGACATGCAAAGTCTRAAGCTGAGATACCATTTAAGAAGCTGCAACTTGTAACTTCAAGTTATTACTTATAGCCCTCAGCTGTAACCCAGTAAACGTGTATAAATGCTCCAGCCCAGCACCTATTGCCCAGAGAAATTAAATGTTAGATGTTGGACGGGTCCCAAAGCATAGGCTTCCTAGGGACCCTGGATCTGGGGATTCAGGAGAGGTCCCTAGAAAGACAGCCTTGCCTGAGAAATCACACAGGGTGCCACAAATATCCAACCTTGTATTTGAAATATGTTTATCACTTTGCAGTATTTTAAACTTTTAGGATTGATACCATTGTATCAATTCTGACACCCTGGTGTTATTGAAAAACTGGAGGTTAGTGTGAAAGCCAAGATTTAAGATTTAAGAGCCATAACAGTGTTAGCAGAATTTGGGAGAGGTTTGAATGGAGACTGTCAGGAGAGTGAGTGCCTGCAAAATAGAAAGTTGAGGGGAAGCAGTTGAAAGTTTGAGAACTGAGATGCTGATGAACATTTAAATTCTCTGGCCTGATCTTTGTTCTTAATTAAAAACCACCCTTCCCTATGGATCTGGGTGTTTTAACAGTCTCATGTGAAACTAGCTAAACCTTACAATTGCTTAGAMATTCTTCTCAGAAAGAATGCGCCTGGCTAACCATTAATGGAATTGATTAATCAAATTGCATTTCACCTCTGCTTTAGATTCTCAGCTGATTTTAAGGGAAGTGCAGGGTGTTGCCTCCAGATAGCCCTCCAGAGATCTGGCCTTAACTACCATCAGTCTCTTTCCTCATCGGGACATACTGGTTCTCTGTGCAGGGAAGGAGTAAGTACAAGGCAGCAGCCACAGAGGCATTGTGGTTTGTTCCTTGGTATTGCTGGGGAAGACCATCCCTTGGCTTTTATATGCATTCACAAATCTACTCTTGAGCTTTGTGTGCAGAAACATTTTTGGCCCAGCACAATGTAGGATGCTGATTTTCATCCCAACATTTATTTTTCACACTGCTAATTGAAGGATATGATCATCCTACAAATCTATTCCATTTAAAAAATATGAATTTGAAAGTAATTTCTGATATGATTCTTTCTGCCTTCCCGTTCTTCCCTCAAAATTTTGATGGGATATACAAAGTAGACGTCAGGGAAAACTGCCTTGAATAAGGCGGAAATGCTGACTGATCTATGCTCCATCAAATCTGTAGTCAAGATACCAAAAAAACAGTATCCCCTAATTACTGGAATAGCAAAGTAGATGATAAATATATTCAGAAAAAAGTGTGATTTGAGTCTGATTATGTTCTTTTAAACACTTGCAGTAATGACCACAAAGAAAATCTTTTAAAGAGATTGTCATAAATTATGTATTGAATAGACACAGATCAGTGGAAGGATTGTTTCATAAAGATTTAGGAGTGTCCATTTTCCTTTGCCTTTTACTTGCATTTAAAAAAACAGTAACTTTAATTCTTCAGTGCCCTACCTTGTAGACCCCGTCCTCCTATGACATGCTTGCCTGGGTTTTTATAGAAGGAGCAAGAATTGGGCAATGGAGCACATGACAGTATATAGTCATCTATATACTGTCAGTATATATTAGTTCAGTTATATAGTCATCTCCACATCAGTGAAATGATGTAAACCATAGGTACCAGCAGAGAATTCCAAGTTTTTAATACTCTATACTTATTTTCATTGGTACAGCATTTCCATATCTTTCAAGCAAATACAGCAATATTCAGTTTTCCTAAAGATCTTTGTGAATTTCTGATGACTTCCTTCACTTTTCTCCCCTGTTTTCTAAAGTAGTCTCCACTTCCCCGGTATTAACAATGGGATTGGACTGACACCGTTTGCAGCAGAGGTGAAACAAGGTGGCCACCTTGAAATGAAAAAAAATGAAAATTATAACATTCACTTTTAGCTGTTTGTGTAGGGCAGGCAGAGACATAAAAATGTGAACAAGAAGGATCAGGAAAGAGTTGATGGTCAAGAGAAAGTGGGCTGTGTTAGCACCTAGGAGAAATAGGGGAAGTCAGAAGAGACTGGGGAGCAAGATAAGGTCAACAAAGAGATGAGGACTGTGTGGGCAGAAGTCAAGTTGTGAGGGATGCAAAGAAATTAGGGGCAGAGAAAGCAGGATTGCAGGGCAATGTGGTGGGCATGAGATTGATGGGAAAGAAAAGGAAATGCAAGGAGCAATACACTGTGTCAACAGGACTAGGCATCCAGATGACAGAAAGTTGGACTCTGCTTGTCACTTAAGGAGGCAACAGGAGGGTGCTTATGCTTCCCCTTTTCAAATGATAGATAGGGAGATTTGACTACACTTGTGTTTGTAACTCGGTTGAATTGTAAGCCTGAGATAAACTCACTTGAATTCAGCGCTCCTGTGAAGGAGGAGAAGAATCAGGAAGCGGATGAAAAGCTGTAAGCAATTATATTTTGAGGATGTTATGACTGCTAAATTATTTATTTGTTTTTGTCTGATTTAGGATTTTGAATATCTGGAGTTTACAGTACTCAAAGTTAAGTATATAGCAGTGCAGAATGAGACCCCAAATCTTTTCGTTTTGTCTTTTTGTCTCAATACATATTTCTCTTCCTCCTCTCTAATAACTCAGTATTTCGAGCTCTTTAATGTTTTAACCATGGTAGAAGATAGTAGGGAGGAAATTGCTGGGTTTTGGACCTATCAGATCTTTTTCTCTGAATGCCAGATGATTGTTTCAGAAATTACTAAAAGACGTTTTTATAGTAGGAGAAGTGACTAGACAGATTGTTTATTTCTTCCTCACTAGACAAATATCAAATTGATAAAAGGCAAAGGTTTTGAAGTCTTTGCAGATGAAGCACAAGAATATGAGTCACTTACTTATAGAGAAGCATATAGTGCATAATTTACTGTGGTTTACAGAGCAGAAATAATATTTTAATATTTCTAATGAGCCTAATACTAATTATAGTTACATTCATTCATATAAACTGGTGTAATACCACTGATACCAGTGAATTCTGATTTTTGCTAGAGTAAATGTCATCAGAATGACTGCATAACCTTATTATATATGTTGACGATTCAAAATGTCTCAGGAGTAATAGCAACAACAAACATAGGGGAGCGTTATCATACTTACTTATTAAACAGAAGTTTATTTTAGTAGAAGAATTTATTTCTAACAATTCCTTCCTCTTACTCTGCTGGTTCTACATATGACTCTTAGGGCTCCTTTAGTCATCACTATAAGATTTTGTTTTCCTGACCCAGACACTTTCTTCAGTCAACAGTGTCAAAGGCAATGCACCTGATCATCTTTATTCCTAGCAAGTGTGTAAAACAGCACAATCTTTTCTCTCCTTATCATACTTACCTGCTTTTTGTTGGAAGGAATCAAGGCCACAGACAGTTTGGTCCAGTTCAGTAAAAAAAAAGCAACCAGTTTCTGAAAATATGGTAAAAAATGGCCTTTCCCTGTAAAACTGTCTTTGCACAGCTGCTTCACAGTGCCCTATGAGCTGTTCCTTTTGTTCGTAGCTCAAAATGTTCTGTTTCCRTCTTCCATTCCTACCAGTCCAAAGGCTTTTTTCTCTGGACCTTACTACCACGCTTCTGCATATTCCTAGCCCCTGCCCTGGAGTCTGCTGGTGTTCACATCACTCCCCTACAGGGAATGCCAGACTCTTGCTTGGAAAAAGATGAGAATAGGTGCAGTATGCCATTTTATAACTCGCTGATTGTTACCACTGCGAGCTGGCATAAAGGTTAAAGCTGTCCCAAAGCTACTGCGAAGTACGTTGATGAGCGGGACTGGTTTCATGACGTCCCATTTCCCTTCAGCTGCCAGCTCTGTGGAATCAGAGGAAATAATCTGAGCGTGCAGCCCTGATCCAGTTAAGCATGGGCTGAACTGCATTTTGTGCTTAAATGGTGCGTTAGATTGAGGCTGACGCTCCTGCAAAGAGAAAAAAAGGAATAAATCCACCACTTTCCAACCAATAAGCCTTAAGCAGAACTTCCAGAAGGAAGATTTCTGGGAACACAATCAGGTCTCTGCTATCACTGCCTTTGCTTTCTTGCTGGTGGATAGATGCCTGACTAGTCACTGTGGGTCTCATCCTGCTCTTCCTGAAGTCTCTGGCAAAATTGTCCCTCAACCCCAAAGAACACAAGATAAGGCTYGTGTCCCTACTATCTTTTCCATTCTCCATCTGTTTTCCCACCTGTGTTTATACAGGATTTCCTGGTGTTATGCCACTTGGAGTAGCTCAATAAATGAGCCTGTAGACTGACTAAAACCCACATTGATAAGAAAGATTTTTTTCTAAGAGCTTCCACATATGTTGAACATGAGGAGGTACATGTGATTTTTTAAAACTCCTTTTATGACACCTGTATGAGATTTGCTGAAGGGGAATTTGAGTATTGCATATTGCATGATCCACTTCTTGCATTCTAATAGGAAAAAATACATGTTTTATTTTAATCATTCAGAGGCAGACATCATTAAATCTGCTGAATGTAATTGCTCATGTAGCAAAGTTACATATAAAGCAGATATTCATCCCTATTTTGTAGAATTTGGAGACATATTACAGCATCTTCTCTTTTTGTGATTATTTATTATAGCACTGGTATGTCTATGCAGTCCATGGAATACTTTGTATTTTAAAATATTTTTTTTTGCTTAAATTACTGAATACTGTTTTAACAGTTATCCTTCCATACTTTAAAGTCTAATAAATTGTATCTTGGATTTGCTTCAGCTTGTAGAAGGTCAATTAGACAGAACTACTTTGACCTACCTATTATTTATGGAGCTTTTCTCCATTTCAGAACAGCAACTGTCAGTATACTTTAGACCAGTGCAGTGGAAAATAATACCATGGGAAATGTTGAGTCACTTCAAATTATATTTTGCCACTTCTTTTTTTTTTTCTGAGTACACTGTAGGTATTTCCTTTGACTGAGGTACTTTTAAGCATTTGCAGTATAATATTGATTATAGACAGAGAAAATGCTGCTAAAGTGCTCTGTTGCTCACTGCTTTACACCTTGTAATTCGTATATGGACAACACGATATGATACCGTTTTACATTTTSCAAAAATAGTGTATATGGCTACTCATTATTCAAGGTGCTGATGAATTAAGTCTCTCAGTATTCATGCCCCAATCCGGCAGCATATTGACATACATAATTAATTATAAGTGCTTTTTCTGAAGTGAGCTTATTCATATTCTTAATGGCAAGCATACAATTAAATGCTTTAAGGGAGAAGGATATCATATCTCCATACCAACTCATTCATAAAATAGTTTTCAGATTAACAATACTGATTTCTAAATCATTGCCGTTTTTCTAGAATTATTGCCTGCATGGAGTCCTAAAAATGAAATATCTTTTTGGCACAGACCAGTTTGCTGTATTGGTGATACAATTTCTTTAGCATGATCGTGGCATAGCACAATTTCTTGTGCTGCATCATGACTTTTTTTAACATCATAATTTATAAAAAAATAACATGCAGTCAGAAGAGCTTTTTGCTATTTGGAAAAATTACTGTTCTAAAAGTCTAAGGCATGTTCTAAAAATTCAGAATGAAAATAATGTATTCTGCCATGTCAGAATGTAGAAGTTGGTTTAGTTTTAAGAGTTCTATTAATTAATAATAATTAAAACTTGTATTAGAATCACAGAATCAGTAAGGTTGGAAGGGACCTCTGGAGATCATCTAGTCCAACCTCCCCGCTCAGCAGGGTCACCTAGAGCATGTTAGACAGGGTTGCATCCAGGCGGGTCTTGAAGATCTCCAGAGAAGGAGACTCCACAACCTCTCTGGGCAATTTGGTCCAGTGCTCTGTCACTCTCACAGTGAAGAAATTCCCCCTCACGCTCAGGCGGAACTGCCTGTGCTTCAATTTCTGCCCATTGCCTCTTGTCCTGTCACACAGGACAACTGAAAAGAGTTTGTCCCCGTCCCCCTGACACCCTCCCTTCAGGTACTTGTACACATTGATCAGATCCCCCCTCAGTCTTCTCTTCCCCAGGCTGAAGAGGCCCAGCTCTCGCTGCCGTTCCTCACAGGGCAGGTGCTCCAGCCCTCTGATCATCTTTGTAGCCCTACGCTGGACTCTCTCCAGTAGCTCCATGTCTCCCTTGTACTGGGAAGCCCACAACTGGACACAGTACTCGAGATGAGGCCTCCCCAGGGCTGAGTAGAGGGGCAGGATCACCTCCCTCAACGTGCTAGAACACTCTTCTCAGTGCACCCCAGGAGAAAATTGGCTTTCTTGGCCACAAGGGCACATTGTTGCCTCGTTGTCAGCTTGTTGTCCACCAGCACTCCCAGGTCCTTCTCTGCAGAGCTGCTCTCCAGAAGGTCAGTCCCCAGCTTGTACTGGTGCCTAGGGTTATTTGCCCCTAGGTGCAGGACTCTGCACTTGCCCTTGTTGAACCTCACGAGGTTCCTCTCTGCCCAGCTCTCCAGCCTGTCCAGGTCTCTCTGAATGGCAGCACAGCGCTCAGGTGTGTCAGCCACTCCTCCCAGCTTGGGATCATTGGCAAACTTGCTGAGGAGGCACTCTGTCCCCTCCTCCATGTTGTTCATGAATAAGTTGAACAGGATGGGACCCAGTACTGAGCCCTGGGGGACACCACTAGCAACAGGCCTCCAACTAGACTCCATGCCACTGATGACAAGCCTCTGAGCTCTGCCTTTCAGCCAGTTCTCAATCCACCTCACTGTTCACTCACCTAACCCACAATTCCTGAGCTTAGCTAGGAGGATGTTATGGGAGACAGTGTCAAAAGCCTTGCTGAAGTCAAGGTACACAACATCTACTGTTAGTATTTAACAATATAAACAATAGTAACAACTATACTAATAAAAATTTATGCTATCTATATAAAATACACTCCAGACAAAATTATAGTTACAGTTCTGCAAAGTCATGACTAGTATAAATAACTTTTAATTTGGTCTTTATGAGTAATATGCAACCAAAATGTYACATCAGTATACGTTGGAAATCTGAGGTGAAAAACACAGATAACCCAGAATAATATTTTGCAAATACCTTCTGTTTTTACAAGAAGAATTCGATCCAAATATTTAAATCTCCAGAATTCAGAACTGACAGACTCTGATCATTTGTCTAATAATTTAGTGAAAAAAGTGTAATATTTTTATAGTTCATGTAAATTCAACTTGAATAGTTTAATTTTAAACTGTTTTGTTTGCCAAAACCAAGATGACAAGAGCATAATACTGAATATGTAAGGAATTCAGTGGTTGTTTCCAACAGGGAACAGGCATCCATCTGAATAAAAGTAGGCACAGATGAATGGAACATAGTCACTTTTGGCTTTTGACCCAGCCAGTATGATACCTATGTCTTTATTTAGGTACTTAGTTATTGGAATCTGAGCTTAATATTTTTAAAATGTTTTGAAAATACAATGAATACTAGACAAATTATGAACTTTTCAAGGTAATAAATGGAGTATGTTCATCATAGTAAAAGAAGCCTTTGATAAAGTAGAATAGGAATGTATGGAAGCAGGATGTAGCAATGTTTCTGCCTCTGTTTGCTCTAGTCATGAAACCAGCGGCCACAGCTATTTGCAGTATCTCCAGATAGGAAGAATAAAAGGCAAGTCAGGATAAAACATAAAATGGCTCTCTGGGCAGCCACTTCTTACAATTGCAATTGTATTCTAACAATTGATGTAAAAGTAATTACAACTTGATGTAAAAGCAATTACAACTAACTACCTTTCTGGGGAAAAAAAATACTTTCAATCTATATTAAACAGATTATACTGAGATAAAATATATCACTATTTACCTTACAAGAAGTATGAGGACTTACAAAAAAATCCAATTATGTATCAGTCTTGTCAAAATTACAGAAGTCATTATAGAATGACTAAAAATGGATGGGTTTATAGAATTCATACCTGCCTTGAAAATTAATTTATACTCAAAGTATATTTTTCTGTATCAGAATTTATCTATATCACATTAGATAATATTTTAAAGGCTCTGTCAAGTTGTTTTAATGAATTTCACGTGGTAATAATGAYACCTGTGCTGAGCAAGTCTCAAAACATCCAAATTAGTAGCATGTTATMATGCTGTTTTTGTCAAATCCGCTACAAAGTAGTGTCTTAAGCCTTATTCAAGGAAAGACTTATTTAAAGAAAGAGGCTTCTCAGAGGTTGGTAGCATAAAAGACAAATTTGGATCAAAATAATAAAACCAGCATACTTTRATGCTTATTGTCAAACTCTAAGTAAATATGAAAAGTTGGTTACACATTTACAGGCATTTTTAAACAGTAAGAATTCCTCCATAAATCCTATCAAAGTTGGGGTTGATTTGGGTTAAGGAACATTAGGCAATTCTTTTCAGAAGAAWGATCTTTTTCCTCAGAAAACTGGTGATACTTCCAATGAAATAAATGTAACTCTTTGCCAATTATAACTGCTACCAAAAAAATAAGAATAGACTCTCTCTAATTAACCATATTAAGGCTTTGATATATATACCAAGGTTAAGCAAATGAGAGCTTGTGAGAGAGACCTGGAGGGAAAATAGTAATGGAAAGAAATTTAGCAAAAGGGCAGATCGTCCTGCACTGTGTGTTAGATCAGAAACGTTGTTGTGAAAGGCCCATAAAGGCTACCTGTCTCCTGCTGCTTCTAGCTCATCTCTTCTGAAGAGTCCTTCTTATCTCAGAGCCGCTTTGGAGACAGAATCTCCTTTTAACACGCAGTGATCATGTCCAAAGGATAAGATTCTGGATGAAAAGGACCAATACAATACTTTTGTGGGAATGCTGATATCCCTTTTTACCTGCCATTTTTTTTCTTGCTGAATACTCTTCTTAAGGGTCAAAAAGAATTAAAAACCTAGTTATTACTTGCTGACTGTTACTCAGTAGCGTAAGTCATCCTCAGACTTTGAAGCAAACGTTCTCTTCAGTCCCTGTTTCACTCTCTTCCTCTCTTCAGATACAGAAATGATAAATACAGAACATCCTCTCGATGGAGAAATTATCCAGGCTGGTAAGGTTGCTGGCATGGAGGGACAGATGTTTGCAGACAACGGTTGTATTCTTAACTTGCAATGAGGGGAGAATGCCACCAGCCAGTACCAATGAGTCTCTAGCTTACTAAATGAGATAAACTTTTCCATTTTTTTATTGCTATATTGATACAGATGTAATTCACCTCTTTGTAATCTTTTTTCTACTACAACCTTGCTGATTAGGGCACATTTTCCATTTCTTTTATTTGCCCCATTAAATTAAATAAAAAAATAGACAGTGAACATGCCTAGAGATCATCTGTCAAGGATTGGAGAGCCATAAATTCCAAATGACTAAAAACAARCAATAAAAATGTGAAAGAAACCAACCCATTTTCTTTTCTCAAATAGGATAACTATATAAGGGCAACAGCCATCACAAATAGTTAAATGTAAGTTAGACTTAGGTAAAGAGTTCAAAAAGTGACAGGAGACTGAAATTGAGCCTTTAAGGAAATTGTTTTGGATCCTGAATTGTAATTGGTCGTGTTCAGTCCCCCCTCAAA
This sequence comes from Rhea americana, assembly GCF_003343005.1. Taxonomy (NCBI): domain Eukaryota; kingdom Metazoa; phylum Chordata; class Aves; order Rheiformes; family Rheidae; genus Rhea; species Rhea americana. Next base: position 5,238,324 of record NW_028185372.1, on the reverse strand, counting down.
ATAGTAACAGCTCAGAGCCCCGTATCCAGACCCTCCCTTAGGAGCTCTGCCTGTGGTGGAGGAGCCTGTAAGTCTGAAGGTAGTCTTGCGACTTACAGACAGCAGGCTTCGAAATGGAGACGGTCATGCAGGCAGCATGGGCTATTGCTTGCTCTAACAAACTCAAGCTGTCTTGTGTGTAACTCCATATTTAGTGCTTACACAGTCAGAGAAGGTATAGTTTTTGTATATCTTTCTTTCTTCTCAGTTCTTTTCGACAGTCCAGATTACAAACCTGACTTCAAACAGCAGTAATTTCCTCGCTTCCTCCTTAAGTTCTCTCTTTTGCTGCAGTAATGTTCTTATTGAGGAGTGATGGAGTGATTGTATTTTAAGGTTTCTTAAATACAGGACTGGACACATGCATGTTACCTGAGCCTTTTCATTTCCATCTAGTCCATAGATCTGGATTTGGGGGACATGAGTCACTTTTTTTTYCCCATAATCTTGATTACTGTGAATGTCAATATTGTTTTACAAAATAAATGCAAAATAAAATCTGCACAGTTATCTGGCATAGTATTTAATCACTATTTTGGAGAAAATAAATCACTGGTACTAATTAATTGATGTAAGCTACATTCTGACTGTAATCAGAAGACCTACTGTTATCACATTAAGTGTCTATAATGAAGGGCAGCATATCCCTGGATTTTCCATTTTGTGCACTAGTGATAATATATTGGAAGATAAAAGGCTATATTAAAAGGTTAGAAAAAATAGTTAAAGATGGATGTATTTGCTGTTTTTAAGAGCTTAAAAAGGAGACACACATACAGAAGTACATACTAAAGCAATCTAATTTTTATCATATGAAACAGTTTCGCTCTGTTTTCTGTATTAGGAGTGATTAAATCAACACAGAACTAGGAAACAGTTCTCCTTCTGAAAACTGTGGTGTCTCAAGAAAATTAGTCATTAAATTTTCTTGAATTGATTGAAGTTTATATGGTCCTTTGCTAAAGAAAAAATCTCTCTCACGTTACCTTTTGTAAAGCTGGGATAAGAGCACCCTAGGCTAAAAGTTATGGTCCCTTCCTGTGACCATCTTGCCATTTAGCTAGTGCCATTTAGCTAGTCTGTGGTCAGTGGACAACTTCAGCAGCTTGAGGGAAGAACTATTGGTCTTAGCACCATGCCAAAGAGTTGCTGTTATGAAGAGCTAGTTTAGAAAAGCAGAATAACCTAAATCTGGTAGTTCTGGGAAACTTACTCTGAAGGCATGCAGAACTTTTCATGAAAAGATGTGAAAGCCTGSTTGAATCAAACAAGCCATCATACATCTAAGTTCTGTCCATAATACTTTAGTTATTGACTATTATTTAGTTATACTTATTGTTTTCTATAAAATAAACAGGAGAAATCTAATCCACTGACCTGTTCTCTTAAAATATTCTGGAATGGGTTAGCCTGACTGACTCAAACCTTTAAATTGCTTTGATTTTCTGTCTTTCTTCTGCTGCTAAAAGTTGCCATATGGTCCAAATAGTTGCTTGCCTATTTACACAGCAATGTGTACGCCTGCTACATGATGAAACAGCAGTTCCCTGCTGAGGAACTGAAGCAATAGTCAGCTGTCCTCAGCTGGAAGGACACTCTTCATTATATCCTACAATATTGAGTCTGTGACAGATGATGAGAAACCTGCTATAGCTTTGGAAAGGTACAAAGCCCTTAAGAAACTTCTGGGATTCACAAATGTGTAGAACCTGCTAATTATTTTTATATTATTTTAATATGGAGAGCACTATATGACTAACATATTAATTAACCAATTTAATACTACAACAATTAATTGCTGCACCTAGAAAAGTGAACTTTTGTTTTAATTCTAGTTTTTGTGTCCCTGCAGAACAAAGCTGTGCATACAATATTAATTCACTGTAYTATTTAATATTCTACGTATTACTATATACTATTCTAAACTAAGAAACATGTTCCATGCAGACAAGACCAGTCTGGTATCCTTTAATGAACCAGCTAACTACGTATTTCTAACTCYTTCCTGTATCAGGATAATTTATCTGTTTGTGGACATATTTTGTGTGCAAGGCAACTGTGTGTTGGTGGGGGTGGTGGTTTTGAGTTTATTTTCAATCTCTAATCAAATGTGAATGTGACATAGAAAGTTGAGTAAYTACATTTGGAGTATAATTTATATGGGAAATGAACTGAGAGATAATGGATAGATGCYACACTATCAGATAAGCACTGTACTGCTTCCCAGAGAAAAAAAGTCTTTTCATAGATCTCCCATATCCCCTGTTGTTTTCTCTAAGAAAAAGATGGCTAGGGATCACACAGCAACAGGGGGAAAATTAACACCCAGAATAGCATATTGATATATTTAAGAACTGTGAAATTCGTCTCAGTTGGTACCAAAGCTCTGGCCCTTACAAAGAGCTGGCTAATGCTAATTCTTCAAAAGTCATCATATGGGCATGTCATTCATCCTCATGCAGGTTCTCCCATATCAGTCTTCCTCACGTCTGTCTTTCAGGTATGTASAACTTCCTAGACAGAGTTTTCTGTCACTAGTGCAGTAATAAAATGCAATCTGTAGATGTCCCATTTTACACAACAGAGATACAGACTTCTTTGMAAGGTTTTGCAGTTCTAAAACCTGAGGCTAATGTTCCTGCAGAAATACTGCCATGTATGTGTGCAACTGATATGTTGTTGATCRGTTTGATTATTAGGCTAATAACCTTCCAAACAAGCTTAGCTTCAGACTTTCATCACAGCACTTTTTATTTCARTGTCTGTACAACAGAATGTACTTGGAAATTGTGCCATTCTCCATATTCTACATTGTTCTGCAGAAAAGATCTGATGTGCCAGCAGAACATAAATTGTGATTTTCACATATAAATTGATTGCATTTGTATAAAATATGGACTGTAGGAACAAATGAATGCTTTTAGCATTGCTTAGTGCTTTCAAATAGGCATTTCTGATTAATGTAGTGATTGACATTTGTTTTAGAATGTTCCAGGGAACAGTTGTCCAAAGAGATCATATAATTAAAGTAAAACATGCATTGGAGTTGAATTACAGGTTCATTGCAGTCTCATACATAATTACTAATTGGAATTGAAGACATTCTTAGATTTGGAAAGGAAAGATAAAAGTGTTTGACACTTTTAAAGTGTCAGCATGAAGGCAGTGCACCATGCCAACCACAGATGGGAATATTAGTGAGTAATATGCTACAACCACTTTCTTTTTGTGCTAATAAAGAACATTGTTTGTCCAAGCTGTYTGAAAATAGTTCATGGCCTTTGTGTTTCACTGCACACTCCTGTGCTATTGTTTGTATTTCTTAGTCCATTTAAATTAATTGAACATCAASGAGAGCATAATTGTTGAGGGCACCTGCTGTACTTGATGCCATTAAGAYTTATTTTAAATGTCTTGTGTATTTTCATGATTCTGTTCTCTTCATAAAGTCTATTGTTTATTTATTTGTTGAAAAAAAAGATTTTGATTTACTTAAAAGAATACAAGAGTTTAATAGGAACAAATATTTTGGCAGTCTGTATTCTTGCTCTCCAGTCCAGGTAAATGAGATTTTATATATTATCTGTTTTATTATGCTTGAGAGTTTATCCTAAGCAAATAGCTAATAAGATGACATGAACTCAAATGCAGAACATAACTAACAAGCATGTTAGCACCATGCTAAACAAGCACAGCGTACAATTGATGTCATTAATATGTATGTCAAAGCAATATAAATGATGTATCAATGACTATAGTAAAAATCAAATTCACCAAGAAACATTGCCACAAATGCATTTCWTGGATTTTCGTCTCATGGTGACTGCCTGGACTTGAAGGTAGGTATTAGAAGCCTTCCCAAAGACATTCTTCAACCAGAAGTTGTGGATTGACATAGGATTCTCAGAATAGTGATTCTTTCAAGTCCCATTACTCGAAAAGAATAGCGGAAGAGGAAGAAAGGAAACAAAATAATGATATTTATTGCTGTAGCATCTCCAAATTCCACTGACCCTTTTCAAATCCAGAACTGTTTCCTATGGCTTTCTTCCAGTTTTGTTGTTCCTGAAGTCATCTAAAATACAGTGATCTTAGAACAAGTCATTAAACGAGTAGTTTCTACATTTTGTTTGCATGTAATGGTTTTTAAACTCAAGTACTTTTATTTGCTGAGTACAGCAAAAGACCGCTCCATATGTCTTTAATATTGCCTGCGGCTATTTTAAATGAAAAAAGCTGAAAATCAAGAGGTCATTATTAGTCATACAGATTTTCCAGCTAGTTATCCGTAAATCCTACCATGGATTGTAAAACTTTATTCTATTTGAGATATAAGGAATGTCTTAGGAAGTGGAGCAGATATTTGCTGCATTTAACTGCTTCCTTTGGGCAAAATGATCTTTTGTGTCCTGTAAGGAGAATATAGTGCTTTCAAGCAAAGGAGCAGGGGTCATCTGATTTAGGGAATGGAGGAGGAAGTACCAACTTCTATTTGATCTGGCTGGTTCTTTACAGTAGCTGTTTCATGGGAATCAGGTTTTGTAGGTCAAGACTCTAATAGTAGTCATTAGTCTTTATAACTTCTTCCCAAAGCTGTAGGAGTTTCTAACTATATTGTATGTTAGTACTAGTCCCCACTAATGTACTTTGGTTTATCCACTATTATTTAAGCATCTTATCCTCCAAGCCTTCAGAGCAGGTTAGCTTGTGGGCAGGAAATTATCAAACCTACACTCTGATGTGCAAGGGAGGATGACATTTACTCTTTTCTCATTGCACCTGGAAGAACCTATGCTTCTTGAGGAGACAAATGCATGTTAGATTATACATAGAATGCATATATGTTCCATGTAACTTTCTTCAAAGCTAATTAGAATCTTTCTTTAGATTTCACAGGATTTTAGAACTGCAATTCTGGTGTGCAAAATCTGCAGAGTTTTGATAAAAATACTTTCTAGATTAAATTCTTCAACAAAAATCACCAGGGTTCTTTAGATTCTAGATTAATAAAAATGTATTTTGTTAAGAACAAAAAGAAAGAAAGAACTACACTAAAGCTTTACATTTGAAGTAAAGCCTACAGAATTCCTTACTTTGCTAATTATGAATATTTGTATTTCCACACTTCCTGGAGAATTACAGTTTCTGACAGATATACAGGCAAGTTAGGAGACAGTTTCCTAGCCCACTCCTAGTACTTAAAGAGCTGAAACCAAACATGAACTCACTGCTCTTGGCCACTAGAACTGGGTAGGGAAACTATTTCCCACCATGTCTGAGCCCTAGAATTGTTGTATCTCAATGTTTTCTCATTCCCAAACCTGAAAACAGGATTGACACAAACATTTCTTTTTGCATTTGACTTTTTAATTTTGTTTTGTAATTTAATACAAAATAACTTCAATGTTATGTAAAATACTCATTGTGATCTGAAAGAAATTTTTTTTGGGGGGTGGGGGGAAGGGTAAGGATGGATAGACAATTTGAACGAAGTTTCCAAATTGTTTTTCATTGAGAAGTCTTCTGCAAACAGCTTCACTTCTAGCTAACTGGAATATCTGATGAAATATGTTTCTAACTGACTTTACCTCATGTAACATTGTGTTGAACATTGTTATTTTAGGCAATACTAAACTTCACTTAATTTTCTAATGGAATATCTGATGAAATATGTTTCTAACTGACTTTACCTTATGTAACATTGTGTTGAACATTGTTATTTTAGGCAATACTACACTTAATTTTCTAATGTAAATTTTCATTGAAAAGAGAGGTGAAGGTGAGGAAAAGAATTCTATATTTTAAAGGTTGCATATCAGAAATATTGTGAGTTTGTCAACTTTATAGACATGAGAGGACTAATAATTATACAATATGTCTGAATACTGAACATTTTAACTGGAAAACTTTCCTAGGAGGAATTCATGCATCTCTCTCATTCCAGCCTAAATGTTTTGTTATAAGCCTATGATGCTGATCTTGGTTTTTATCCTGTAACTCTCTTTGTGTAGGTTCAAGAATCATCAATTGCAAGATTGGGGCAGGTTTGGGGGGACTCTGTATGTGGCCCTGGTAACCTGTGTTCCACAATGATGAATTCCAATTGGAAGCACTTGCAGAGAAAGTCTACTAGACTGGTCAAATGGGGTTTACCGTAAGAGAGGTTAAAGGGTTGTGTTGTTTAGCCAAATGAGAAGAAAAGTCTAACACGATCAGCTTACTCTCTGAAAATACTAGAGCATAAAAAACAAGGAGAGAAAGCACTTCTGTACCGAATATATTTTTTCTTTAAATAGTTCTTATATTCAAATATCATTATATGATGTACTAGATTAGTTTAGTAACTCTGTTGAATGATTAAAGGAATTAGTCTTTTATGTCAGCTGAATATTTCCGACAAAATCAAGAGAATAATTTGGATTAACTGGATCAGCAAACCAAGTTTGATAGCTGATAGATTATTTCTTACAACTTAAAGAAAATTTTTTTTTAGGTTTGATAGAATCAGTCTAGACTGATAAAAACTATAAGCAGATCTCTTAAAGTAGATTGGTTATTTTTTCAGAGCAGTAAAAATAGAATCAAACACCTTCACAATTGCCCTGCAACATTGCCTAAGCAGCAATAGAAAAATTGCCGCTGAGTACTGAATTAGTGTTTGTTAGCACTGAGTCKCTTCCTAGCTGTTCTGTTTCGCATGGTTCACTAACTTCGTTGTTTCCTGAATTTTTTGTCTCCACAGAGATTTGCCTTTTGACCAAGGGCCGTCGAACTGCCAGTGTTCGAGCCGACACATACTGTCGCCTGTACTCCCTCTCGGTGGACAACTTCAATGAGGTTCTAGAAGAGTACCCCATGATGAGAAGGGCCTTTGAAACAGTGGCAATTGATAGACTGGACAGGATAGGTATTATTTTTTTCTGTAACTAGAATTCTTAAAGCCTTTTTACTTTCTCTTTTCCTTAAGTTGAAAGATAAAATGCTCAGATTAAAGGCTTCTTAAAAATTTCAGTTGTTACACTGAAGTAGAAKTTCTGTTGATCTACGAATAAGATGTATCCAAAGAAGAAATTCTGTAAGACCACTTTTAAATAATGTAAAGCTTTGAATTTTAGAAAGCTCTCATATGCCTCAGACATTTATTATTTTATACTCYCATACACTTGAGGTTTATTTTGTATACTTTAATAATGATTAATAGTATTTATTAGTACTGTATATTTCTTTTGCTACTTCATAGAGTTTATGCAGTTTAGTGAGAAGTAGATGACATTTTCCTACATAAATAGTTTACAGATGATGTCTATAATGCTGGGAARAGGTGATCTTTCTCAGCACTCACAAAACCCATGTTTGTTGAAGTGAATTAATCCTTTGCAGCAGGGCTCTCATTTTCCTCACAACATGGGCACTGTTAGCATTGATGACTGCACACTGGAGCTACTCAGATCTGCTTGCAATCAGAAAAGCAGGCCAAAGATATATAAGTGAACCACAGAATGATACAGCAGATTATCAAAACAGGGTGTACAAAGTCTTCTTTTGTGCAAMCAGAGGTTCTGGACCTCTCTAACAGCACATACTAGATAAAATACGTGAGCTTCTGTAGGCAGAAGTGTACACAGGTTATAATTATTGATACTGGTTTTAAAACGCATCTCTGCAGAAAAAATTGTTCATTCCGTATGATACTGGTTCCTCAATTTCACAAGTAAATTTCAGTGTGAGATTTTAACCGCAGTTCCCCAGCAGAGCAATGCAACGCTACATGTATTAGYCTGAGCAACACCTCCTCATACAGATGCAGACATACAAGCATAGGTATATTAGTGCAGCAGCCAGAAGAATAAAATCATGGCAGATTTTGGTCTCTGATAAGCAGAAAAAGTAGCTTTAGTATAAAATATATTGATATTCTATTTAACCTAGAAAGAATAAAGAAATCAAATATGTATAYACTGATTTTAATAGATTTATGTCAGTATTTTGCAGATTGTGAACACTCAGTGCACTAAGTTTTTTAATCAAGACTATTCAAAGTCTCATAATTTGTCTCTTGAAACTTCCTGGAAATATAGACCAATCCTGAGAAATATGTACTTTAAAAATATTAGTAGTCAAGTCTAATCTACTCCTGGAACAGTGGTCCAATCTGAAGTGCTCTGGTTACAATAAAAAAATCTACATAGGACAAAAAAATAAGACGTAAACTGTCTTATATGAAAAAAAAAAATCCAAAGGAATTGTATTCCTGTACATCTGATGACACAGAAAAGTGTCTGCATCTTGCAGATACTGAGAGTCATCAAGCAAACACCATCCTTTGAGAAAACATCAGGATACAGCTTACAGCAATCTTTATTGTGCAGCCAGGTATCACATTAGCACTGAATTCATATTAGTTCACCAGCACTTAAAAAGATGATTTCTTGCAAGCTAGTGGTCATTGGTTACTAATGTCTAATAATTAGTTCCAGGGAATGTGCTAAGTGGCAGATGTATTTATAACTTATGTAACAGCTTAGTGTTCAGGGAATTAGGACGGTTTTGTAATGAGAGAGAAAGATGTTACACATGCAGAGCCTGGTTGCTTTTTCCACCCTGTTGTTCAGTAAATTACCATGGTTACATTTTTCCGAATAATTGTAGTAATAGCAGTGCACTCTAAGTGAAGAGGCACAGAAAGTTCAGGTATTTTTGAACAAAATGGTGCTATTAATGCATGCAGTTCTGGGGCAGAGAGGGTAGGAATGAGGCGTTCTTAAAGGCCGGGGGTGAGAGCTGCGTGCGCAGCGTGCAGCCCCCGGCGCGGCTCAGCGCCGCTCCGCAGCGGGGATCGGGCTCTCCGGTCCCGGGCACCCCGGGCGGCTGGTGCCGCGCAGCCGGCCTGAGCAAGCTGGGTTATGCTCTGTGCCCAGTGCTCGGCTTGGTGTTTTCGCAAGCTTTTCAGCGGCTCACGTGCCTCTCGGATAGGAGCTAAGATGCAGAATCAGCGTGAGAACCTGCCCCTGTGTCTCAGGCTAGCTCTTCTCCAAGCGAGGGCCCCTCGCTCTAACTCTTCTGCTCTTTGTAAAGGGAAGAAGAACTCCATCCTCCTGCAGAAGTTCCAGAAGGATCTCAATACCGGCGTTTTCAACAATCAGGAGAACGAGATCTTGAAGCAGATAGTGAAGCACGACAGAGAGATGGTGCAGACTATCGCCCCGGTTAGCCTGCAGCAGCTGCCGGCGCTGAACGCGAGCAGCTCCGCCGCGGCGCCGGCGGCGCGCGTCAGGACGCAGTCTCCTCCCGTTTACACGGCCACCAGCCTCTCCCACGGAAACCTGCACTCTCCCTCGCCCAGCACGCAGCCTCCGCAGCAAGCCGTCGTCCTCTCGCCGTGCTCCTACACCACGGCCGTCTGCAGCCCCCCCGTACAGAGCCCGCTGGCAGGCCGAACTTTCCAGTACGCCTCCCCGACCGCGTCGCAGCTCTCCCTCATGCAGCAGCCGCCGCCGCCGCCCGGCTCGTCGCAGAAGAGCGAGGCCCACAAGAGCACGCAGGCCCTTCACAACACTAACCTGACGCGGGAGGTGCGGCCCCTCTCCGCCTCGCAGCCCTCCCTGCCCCACGAGATCTCCACCCTGATGGCGAGGCCTCACCCCACCGTGGGGGAGTCGCTCGCCTCCCTGCCGCAGCCCGCGGCCGCCGCCGCCGCCGTGCCCCCGGCCGCCCCCCGGGCCACCGTGCCGCCGCGGGTCGCCCTCTTCCGACAGATGTCCTCGGGGGCCATCCCCCCGAGCCGGGGGGCCGCGCCGCCGCCGGCCCCCCTGCAGAGGGATTCTCCCGCAGTCTTAAGCACAGACCCCGAGGGAGACAAACCGCGGTTTGCGTCAAACTTGTGATCCCTGGCAGCTGTGAAAAACGGACTTTGTCGTGAACTGAGAATCGTCCCGGGAACTGTTTTAGCCTGTTTCCTGAYGTACCCCAGCAGTCTACTACGAAAAAAATACTTTAGACAGCTTTGCCCTACGTAACGAATGTAAAAATTATATATATATACACACACACATATATATATATAAAATATATATATATATCTGAAAAAAAGGAGTTAAGAAAACCTGTTTGAATTCATGTCTTCCTTTCTCGTARCCATTAAAGGCGTCTAAACTCTGCTGTGATATTATTTATTTTTAATGTGTCAACTCTAAAATCAGCCTAACCRATTTATTTATTGATGAACAGGTTTCCTACTTTCATGGGAAAATTGTCAACACAGTAACAAACTTCAAGTTTTAAGTACAACAAGTACAAAAAACAAAAAAATGAATCTAACAAAAACAGCACTGACTGGGTAATATTCTGGAACCTTCATTCTTTCATTTGTTCGTACACATTGTTAATAATTTCCTGTGAAGAATTCAGTTGTTATTTCCCATTGCATTTCATATTTTAGTGCTTTCCATTCGGGATTAGGTTGAAAAATAAATATATTGCAAATATCTGCAGTCAAAAGGCTGGCACTAGCACTCTTCTGGATAGGCTGTAATCTGAGAACATGTAAACCATTCTGTTGTTTCAGAAAACTGGGTGGACTTCAATCTTCACGTTGCTAAAGACTTTTACAAAGACTATAAATAATTGTCATTGTAAATAACTTTTTAGACCCAAACAAAAATAGCTGCTGTGTGGTGTACCATTACAAAGTCTTTGTTTAGGAATTTAGGTTCAGCTCTTCACTTCAAAATTTACGGTTTTAAAATTTGTTGAAGCTAAGTGCAACACAACTGTTAAATTGTAATGCAATGGCTTAAAACCTACGATGTTACTTTTACATGCAATGTTTTATGCAAAATTGTACGCTTGATCCTGCAAACTGCTTGTACTTCACCAATACCATCACTTTTCTTCTCCTTGACCTAAATAGCATCTGAAAATATTCCATGCATGCTTTAAAAAA
>NW_028185372.1:5222904-5227329 GCF_003343005.1 Rhea americana | reverse complement strand
ATCCTGCAAACTGCTTGTACTTCACCAATACCATCAGTTCTCTTCTGCTTGACCTAAATAGCATCTGAAAATATTCCATGTATGCTTAAAAAAAAAAAAAAAAAAAAAAAAAAAGACTATAAAAATAGGTTCAGTCAGCTATTGTAGGAAAAGGCTTTATGGTATGTTAGAAAATAATAAACGTTAATTAATTGTGTCTACCTTAAAATTCCTATAATGCTGACTTTGAATCTCTGGTTTAAGTCTAGAAGTGAGATTTTTCATTTAAAGTATTATTTGTAAACCACAGCTTGATTTAGGCTTTCAGGTGCTTTCTGTGTCTTCACTGTAGTTTTGTAGTTGACTGTGGTGTTAATTTAAAAAAAAATAAATATAATATAGCATCAAAGTCTGTCTGGAAATGCACGATTTGCTCTGTGTATATTGTAATTAAATGGATAGTATATCCTAAGGCATGTAGTGTCAAACATAGCCCATAGATATGAGGTTTATTATTTTTTATGTCTTCAAAACAGAAAGGAAATGGTGACAGAAAGCAGGGTTAAAGCATACCGTTTTGTGAACTTTTTATTTTGTTTGCTCAAAACTTCACATTATCTTATCCACAAAAGAAGTCCTTTCATAGTCATTTGTGCCTGATTTGTCACATTAAATAGAGATTGAAACTAAGCATGTCATAATTTAATTGGTTAAAAAATCAGCATTATGGCTATGATGCAAGCATTTATTCTGTTCTTTAACACCCAGCTGACTCACGTTAGGGAAATAAATGCAAAAGCGTTCTTCTTTTCCCATTAATGCTGAGATAATGATGCATGGAGAAATTAAATAACATCACAAACTACGTAATGCAGTGAATCCAGATGTACTTGAGAGCCAAATAAATATTCTGAAGCTAACAGAGCTTGAACCCATGCTGCCTGTTATGCCTTTTACTAACATGGTACATCAAATAAAAATTAAAAAAAAAAGCACCAGTTTTTGCTGACTCCCACTCACCAGTACAAATCAATGTAATTAACACGTTAATGTGCTGCTGCCATTAATCCAAGCGGCCCAGAGTAGTATATGAGGAAGCGATTGTTTAAAAACATTCAGAACATTATGGATACGCTGCAAGACCATTTATTTATCAGTAAAATACCCCTTATTTTGTTTTAATACTAACAAATTCTGTCAGTTAATTAAGATCATATTCTGATCTTTCAAACTGTTTAAGGTTTACATTTGATAGGAGAAATGGGGTTAGTAGCAAAATATTTTTATATATATTTTTATTTTATTTTAAGCACTATAAAGAAATATTAACTCACATGGTCTTTCAGTGAAACCATAAATAATTTTTAATGACTTTGTAATAGAGTGGACAATATCTAGGATTTGTATGTTAATTCAACAAAAATGGAACAGGGTAAAATTATATACGTATATATATATGTATGTATGAATGTATATATACTTAGATTCTAAGAAACAAATGACTCACATTCCTGTAATATAAAGGTCCATTGCTAGTTTCAGAACTGACTTATTTTCTCTGTACATAAGTAACCCATAAGTATGGAATCTCACATCTGTACAGGATGAAATGTATTAATGAAAAAGGTTGGATCTTACTGCTGCTGGGAAGACTATAGATCTGATTCTTAAAATAACTGTATGATCAGGGATGAGTTAGATTTTTTTCTTTTGTCTTTGCTCAAAGCCATAAATAAATATATATAAAAGATTATTAATAAATCGAAGAAAATATATAAAAAATAAAACCATGAATATTTTTTGGTTCCAGTATGTTTATAACTGAGCAGGTTTTGCCTTATCGTAAAAGAAGAATTGTTTGCTTTTGTCTTTTCTCTGTTCATAGGCCCGAGTTTATATGCACTAGGTATGGGGAGGTGGGGAGAAAACTGCCAAAGTACTTATGTGTACCACAGGAAAAATAAGGCTTAGCAAATTTGAAGATACTACCTGATAAACTCAAGTAATTCCTAAGCAATATTTCCTCTGTAGATTAGAGGAATTCGTTGTGCTGAAAAACAACCCATTTATCTCCACAAAGCTCGGAATTAAGCTACTATCACTAAACTGTAGTATTTCATGAATACAAATATTAGAAACTAGAATTTGCTTATATATAAAATTTAAAATATGCTGGTGGAGAATCCCAAGTAGTTGTTTTGTAACTTATAAGAACTGTATTTTGCTGTATTTTCATCGACACTTATCTCACTGTACGCGCCAATCCCAAGTGATATACCTCTGAAATGTATAATGTGAGGGAACATTTGGGTGGAGTAGGTGTTCATTAATGACAATCTACGTCATTGTAAATGAAAAAGCTTAATCCATTCAAAACAATAGTGGGTGTTTTTGCATCAGCTTCATTAGGAGCAATATATTAAATAATACTTCATTGATTTTGATGTTGATTTTAAGTAATCATGATTAGTTGCATTTTCAAATTGCAACCTGAAGTGCATTTTGCTATAAATTTAGTCCAGCTGCAGACAGTGAAATGATTTCCAAAAGGATGAGGATTTTAATGGAAACTTCTTGACTAGCAGCAAAATCCTGTCCTCTATTCTACAATAGCGTGGATATTAGAATAGATAACAGGATATGCTTTGCTGTTTTGGTCCAGTTGTATTATTTCATACATATTTATATTCAGAACCAAATGTTATTTTCAAGCAATATTTCATACACTGCATATGATATGCAGATATATATGTATACATATACACCAATGCGTATTTAGAAACATACGTCTGTTATATGTTTTTAATATCTGTTTCTACCTCAGCTGAGCTGCACTTTAATTTTGATTAGGCAATGGCAGCAGAACTATAACCAATGTGAGTTCTATTTTAAACAGGAAATTATTATGTCTTAATGCATGTCATCAAGAGCTAAGCTTAATATTTCTTTTTCAAAATCTACTCACATGAGTTCTCTCAGTGACTTCAGTATGTCTATCCATGTGAGTTCTTTTTAATTCTTAGGTACCATTCAGTATAACGTGGTGATATTATTCAGTGAAGAAAATTTTTTCATTTTAAAAATTAGATTTTTAAAATTTTTAGAATTTCTTGGATTTTTAAACAAATGCATCTTGACTGCTCTGGGAATACATGGTCATTTTAATAATTTCTACTGTTCTAAAATCCTCTGTTCGCACAAAAAATGTTTCAAGGTAGAAACAGAAATTGTTTTTTCTTATAAATTACGAGTCCAAGCTATAAGCATAATCTGGTACATTCTAGGACACCCTATGACAATTTGATATACAAAGTTTATTTGTTTAGCAGGTTTGTCTGCCCTCACTTTTTTTTTTTTTTTTTTTTTTTTGAGCAAGGAAGAATAAGAGTATTAAAACTTTTCTAGACCATATCATTGGAAGAATATGTTTTGTAAATCTCCTTGAACCGATACTTTTTTTTTTTACCAGCAATCAGCATCCAGTACTCCACTTTGGTTGATGTATCATGTAATTTCTGGTCCATGATCCATTTCCCTCACTTCTGTGAATGCAAACAATATCTCTAAGAATTTACGATAGCACTAGTATTTTCAGGTAAAGTAAGAGAACATAAGAAAGAAAAACACAGTGGTAGTAGATAAGCAGGGTATCTGGCTTCCTGAAGTGACTTTAAGTTGATCTATGTACTTTATGTATTTTAAAATACTGCTATGTGCATGTGTCCCAGTTTAAACAAATTACATGTTGTAGGAATAAAAACCGCATTTACCAACTCCATTAGATGATCTAACATCTACACTGTGACTCAGATGATCCTTAGCCTGTAATCTGAAAATCTCCAGTTCATATTTGAACTAAATTTTGCTGCACCCTTGAAATAATCCAGATATGGGATGTCCTTTTACCTACTTGCAGGTGATACTGTTTTCTTACTCTTCTCAGTTTTACATATCAGATTTGCAGTATAATTCCCTCTAAGCTCCATCTTGAAGACAGCATGTAGTGCAAAGGTAGTTCTCTGAAAGGACAGTAGCAAAACTGAACAGAGCAAATCTGCAGAGAAAGACCAAGTCTACAATCATTCTTCAAATTAGCCTCTTCATGAAAGGGAATGAAGGTACTTGTAACATCTCTTTCAAAACTCTCCAGAATGGTACAGAGATCCTGATACTGAACCATGGTACTCAGCAGCCCAAGGTCCAAGCAAAAACACATCTCCAAGGTTGGCTGCTTCTGGACTCCACAGTTACTAAAAGGTTTATGTGGCGATAAGCAATAATTCCCATAGCATTRTCTGTCATCTATCTTACATTTAATGACTGTCATAGGTTACTCTCTTGAAGGTTAATTCATACAGAGAGTTTGTTAAATCATGTGAACAATTTATTTAATTAAGTAAGCAGCCACAAGCAAAACAGCGCTGGGCGGCCGGGGAGTCTCAGCTC
>NW_028185372.1:5205034-5222509 GCF_003343005.1 Rhea americana | reverse complement strand
TCCTTCTAAACAATGAACAAATAGTTACAATTTATTACAATGACTATTGTGCTCTTTACAGGTTCCATATTGTCCTTATCGGCACAAAATGTGAAACCGCCACTGAGCAATGCAGCAGGCCATAACCATTGTTCATGGATTTACTTCACTTTTTCTTTAGGAAGCCAAATGTGCAATCAGTGTCCTGTTTTGTTGTTACAGTGTAGGACTTCTAAAGGGAGAGACCTGGCTTTGAAGTAAGGAACAATCTTCAGCTTTGCTACCAGAAGCTCAGAGGGTATCAGAGGGCGATCAGTGTAAACTTCAGTCTTCATTCTCGACAGGTAGTCATTTTTGAGTGTTCTAGACCCAGACCTTGTGTGAATCTGATTTTTATTTCTCTGAGAAGTCAAAAAGCACAGTGGATTTGTTGTGCTTGTTACACCACCAATGTAGTCTGCATTGTTTAGGAGATGCCTGCAGCATTTTAGATTAATTACTTTTGTTCTAAGTGTGAGAGGATTTATGTCCAATTATTCCTCTAGTCCATCCAAGAGATGAAGTGAGCATTAGTAACTGGTGCCAAGTCATTGTCACTGGAATAAGCAATCTTCTAGTTAAGTAGAGAAGATAGACAGCAATATTAGAGATGATTATACAAAGAACCTGAGTATTGCTTAATATGGCCTGAACTGGTCAACTGGCATCTGAATCTTTCATCAAAGGAAATTATACTGCTACTGCAAAACTTCATTTTTTTTCCCTGTGGCAACCAGTGTTCTTTCTGCTTATGATTTGTCTTCATCCTATGCAGAGTCATCTTTCCAAGAGATATGCACCAATATTTAGAGGCAGCACTGTATCTCAAATATATTTCATCATCAGCTTAACTGATACCTGTACATTGATGTTGAAGACAGAGTAAGAAAGAAATGATTGTTTTAAATTCTTATAAAGGAACTGTACTATGATTCATTTTACTAATTGCTGTTCTGCTGATGCTTGTGTAATTTTAATAATTCACTTGGACCTTTGGTCTTATCTCTCAGATATTAGTTTCTTGGCCAGAAATGGTGAATACTGGGAAAAAATCCAAGAAATAAGCTAGACATCTGTGTTCTTTTCTCCAGGAGCAAGAAGACATTCATTAGATTCACCAGACACTTCATARTCTAGGTTGGCTATCTTAAGGCTTTTGCTTCTGTTCCTATCTCCTTTTCAAGACAAAAAGATGTGGATGCAATTTATATGTTGTGGTTAAAATCTTGATTGAACTAATCAATTTCCACACAGGGAAATAAACTTCTTATTTAGAGCATATGATAATCTTATGTCCTCTGGCACAGAGTATCATAAAAAAAGCTTTTAGACAGTGATAAAAGGAAAAAAATAATTTATGACTATTATACAAGTGAATGAAGATAGTATGTGTCTTTAATCCCTGAGTAATAACTATGCGGGTTAGAGGAAAGATAAACCTCTGAGCCAGCAAGTGAGAAACTGAGTCTTTAGGCTTTTCGTCTCCTCTTTTATTTATATACATTAAAATGTCCCAGAATTATAGAAATATAATGTCTGTCACTTTATGAATCCTTTGGGTTTTTTCAATAGGTAAGAACTATAAGTCTATTATTTCTGGTTYTTATGAGAGCTGAATTAGTCTAAATGGAGATGTCTCATGTAAGACATCTCTCAGACTTGGMGTTTGGTAAGATGAATATTTTATAATCTTTATTTTCTTGCTTAGATCTATGATTGTGCAGCTTGCTAACAAATAGGAGATTTGGCATTGTTAATAGTTGGCTAAAACTGACGTATCTGGGGTGAACTCCCACAGTGTAGGCAGTGTTATTACGGAAGGTRGCACAGAGCACAGAGCACCATATGCCTGGGTCCCAGTTACCCTAGCTATTTCAGACCCATTGTTGCCAGCGAGGTCATGTATTGTTTATTGTGGTGCTATTCTGGGTCACTTCTTGCCCATCCTGTTCCTAGCAGTCTGATGCAAGACAGAGGTGCTGGATATCTGGAACTTGCAGAAATTTTTCTGCCTTAGAACAGTSTCTCATAATTTCAGCTGTGCTAGGTGATAAGATACATTGCGCCAAGTGGAATGATTGTCCTTTTTTTTTTTTTTTTTTTTTCCGGGTGGTCTCTCAGATATTTTGGGGGCGACTTCTCAATAGTAATAGGACATACTGAAGTCATTGTCAAAGAACAATGAAAAGAGCAAAAGTGACAATAACAGTGGGTAGAAGAAAGGCGAAGAGAAATGCCTGGGGCAGAATAATTTCCTTGAAATAAGGTATATTTGTGTTGYGATTCCCTGAAGGACATGAAAGGGATAAGGAAGGGAAGATAACAACATGGCATGTTCTATTTAAGGCTGCTAAGGAGCTCTGTCATGAGAGTAACAATAAAGCACAAAGAGCAGGAGAGAAGTTAGTCTCTCTTGTGTTTCCATCACAAATATATGGACTACTTCTAGGAAATTTATTTCATTTCCTTTGAGAACTGAGAGCAAACAGAGCCTTGCTCCTGGTTGCTTCTGTTGRTATCAGAAATGGGTGTTCTAGGTGCTTTTTGTCCCTGACCTCATGAACCCTTTTAGCATGTTTGGTGTAAGTTGAAAAACRCTGTGGTCATTTTTTATCATGTTATAATAGCATTACACTCTATGTCTAACAATTACTTTTATGAACATGGAAAATATGTGCAAGCATTGTCCACAGAGTTAATTAAACTTCATGATAGGCTGACACAAGATGACTATGAGTGGGTACAAACACCTTAGAAATGACAAACAATACTGCTGATCAGGACTTGGTGGGGGCTGCGACACAGCATAACCAGCATTTAAGATTTCTAAAGATGTGTCTTCCAAAGATTTGTTCTAACTCAGAACAAATCTTACCCTCCCACACATTCACTATCTTCCACATTTGCTGTGGCCAGCTTATCTCCCATTTCTTTTTTTGCACGTCCTCTCAGTCATTTGTTGGTTTCTGGGAGTAAAGCCAAAACGTCACTGAACTGGTGGTGAAAGACAACAAATCATGACAGTACTCCACAAAACTATGATAATCTTCAGAGTCTTTGGCAGTCATGGAGTGTAATCAGAATAGGTTACTTGTTTGCTTCATAGTATGCCCTGTAAATATTAGGGGTAAACAAGAGACATACATTATTTTGAAATCCATCTAGAAAACAATAATATTGAGAATATGATTGAATTCCATTTGTCTGTACATTAAGTTTTATTTTAACTCTGCAGTTGAGGGGAAAGGGGAATTCATTATAGATAGTAACAACAAGTCCAGTGTAAATAAATATACTACCACTGACTGTGTTTGCCATCCCAGAGCAAATGAATACTGGAATGAAAAGAGGTGTGAGCTCACTTAACCATTAACATCTAAGAACGTTTATACACATTCTATTTTGTGATAAAACACCTTACATTGATAAACATCATGAAAAACTTGTTAAAAATGTATAGGCACTACGTTCTTAAGCTATGTTCTTATAGCAAAATGATGAGAAGTTATTCAGTAGTATATAAAGAAAAAAAAACTAAAAGATAATGAGTGAAATGAGTCTGAGTTAGTAATGTAAACCTAGAATTCCTGCGTGGGCTTTTATGCAGACAGCATTGCAGCCAAGTCTTCTACATTTTGAATGTGAAGAATACACATTAGGTGGGTTGTTACAACTATCTCTGATCTTCAGCCTGTGCTAAGTAGATGCAATACCAATCCCAGTGACTGACAAGGCAGTTTTTCAGCCAGCACAAGAATGCTGAAAATCAAAACTATTGATTTCAAATTTCAGGCCTAGGGAAATGTTTTAGCCAAAACTATTTGCTAATCTTAAATTGTTGTCAGGTATTAAAATACTAAATGYAATACTTTAGACATCTCATTTTAGATCTTTTTTCAGCAAGTAGTATCTGTCACCCTCATTTATATCATATACTGAGATTGAAATCTCATCGATATGGGTGAGTTTTCATTATTACCTTTATTTCTTGTATTTCCTGCTGGCACTAGACTGTTTAAATACAACCAAAAATCCTTAGCTGATAGAACTGAACAGCAGGATTTCTTTAAGAGCCAGAGTAAAGAAATCTCACACTCTTCTACGCACTAGCAAGATCACTTCTTCATGTCTGCTCCCACAGTCTCGCTGTGATACCAGCCCTTAATCTTTGGTGCATCTACCCTGCCCAGGTTTATCTTCTCCACTAGCCCTTTATCCAGTCTTCCAGATTCCAGCTTGACTTTTGATTCTCTCTCCAGACAAATGCTGGCCATTCACAGTAATTATGTGCATTTCAAGACTTTTCAAATGATGCATGTGCATATGCTATGTGGGTTGTGGGATAGGTGCAAGGTCCAGCTGGGGGTCAGTAACTAGTGGTGTCCTTGGAGGATCAATATTGGGGCCAACACTGTTTAATGTCTTCATTAATAACATTGACAGTGGGACAGAGTGCACTCTCAGCAAGTTTTCCAARAACCCCAATCTGGGGGAGGACAGGGCTGCTATGCAGAGGGACCTTGATAAGCTGGAGAAACGGGCTGACAGGAGTCTCATGAAGATCAGCAAAAGCAAATGCAAAGGCTTGCATCTGGGATAGAATAACTCTAAGCAACACTATATGCTGGAGACTGACTGTGTAGCAAACAGCTTTGCAGAAAAGGCCCTTAGGGTCTTGGTGGACAACAAGCTGAACTTGAKCCAGGGTTATATCCAGCAGCAAAGGCAGCAAATGGCATAGGCTGTTTTAGCAAGAGCATAGCCAATAGGCAGAGGGGAGCAATCMTTCTCCTCTGTTCAGCACTTGTGACTCCAGACTGGAGTAGTGTGTTCRCTTTGGCCCTCCCAACATGAGAAAGCCATTGACAAACTGGAGGGAATCCAGCAAAGGACCACCAAGATGATCATGGGCTMGGGCAAGTGATGTACAAGGAGAGACTGAGAAAGCTGGGCTTGTTTAGCTTTGGGAWGGGAAGGCTCAGGGGAAACCTTAATGCTATCTCAAACTGTCTGATCAGAGAATGCAGAGAAGGTGGCACTAGAGTCTTATTGCAGGTGCACAGCAATAAGACAAGAGACAATGGACAAAAGTTGGAGCACAGGATAATCCAATTAGATACATGGAAAAACATATTTACTATGAAGGTGGTGAAACAMTGGATAAGAGGCACACAGAGGTTATGGGATCTCTATCCTTGGAGGTGTCCAAGATTCAACTGGATGTGGTCCTTAGCTAATTAGCCCTGCTTTGAGTAGGGGATGGGACTGGATGGGTTCTGGAGATCCCTTCCAACCTAAATTATTTTATGATTCTCTGATTGTAATGTGACCATCTACTCACTCCTAGCACCAGCCAGGCAGTCTCAACAAGCTTGGGTCCACGGCCTATGCCACAAGTTACTCCCATACCTTTGTCATTAATATGGAGCTTTTGCAGGTATGGAGGTAATAGAGCAGCTGTTGTGCAAGGAGCTTTAGAGGAAGCAGMGTTCCATGATATCTCACTTCTACATGAAAGAGAGGGAGAAAAAGAATGATATGAAAGAGTGGAGAAAAGAAAAAGRCAATAAATAAAATGTCTCAGGTAATATAGTGTCCTTCATGCCAGAAAATGCTTAAGTGAAACTGTCAATTCTTTCCTTAGGCAGTGTGATTTCTGCATGCACTCAAGCCTCTTCTATTCCCTTTACTGACAAGTATCTTTACTATCTCTCACACTTAACACCACAGTACCAGCAGGCTGGGCTGCATTCTGTTCTGTCTCCTGTTACAAACTAGCCCCAAATCTGTCAGCAAAAGTGTAATTATAAAGCCAAAACTCAGCCTTCATTTGTAGCTGCTGTGCAACAGACAAAATTAAAGCTGAAGTAAGCATCTTAAAAAAAAAAATGCTTCTGTAAGAGTTGTAACCTAGCATTCTTATGTGTGATACAGAAATCAATATATGCTTATTGTATATTCACTGTCACTTGCACACAAGTTGAATATGGCCCTGCAAATTTGTTTGTATACGGAACTAAACAAACTATTTTGTTCAGCTACAAATCAAATTGATTTGGTGTGTGAATAGATTATCTGTGGCTCAAAAACACTGAAAAATTCAAGGTAGGGAGATAATAAGAGCTCATATCTGTTTTACGCAGACAAATCTTGTGCTGATGGTATGCTTCTTCTGGATATGCCTGGACTGTGTTTCAGCCATYGCACTTCATTCAGACAGTTGCTTCCTCTAGGCTTCAGAAGAGACACGCGACATGCAGAGCCTCACACAGCCTAATTTTTGTAGCCACTTTTTCCATGCAGAATTACTCTTCTAAGAGTGATGGGGTTGCCCCTTCAGTTACACCTCTCACTAGGTGAAATCTGTATTTATTACAGCATACCAATAATTTCAGAGCACTGCATTACACTCCCTGGCACCAAGTAGGAATTTTTCATTTCATAGAACTCACAGTGGTCAGCTTGCTTTATTTTGAGGAATGAAAAATTGAAGATATACTAAAAATTAAAATATTAAAATCATTTGTGTGTCTTGTCAGAGATGTTAACTTTATGTATGTAGGCTGCTGGAATTTGGAGATCAGTCTTCGTAAACTTCATCTATGGAGAGGCTTATTATTGGTGGTCATGTTAGAATCAAGACACTACTGTTCTCTTATTTATGATTTCTTTTTCCATGCTTGCCTGGTGTACCTGTCACCCTTGACTTAATTTCTTTCTTCTTCCTAAAGTTAGCAATAATGTTCTCTTTTCTCTAATTGCCTTATTTTGTTGTAAACCTGTGCTATTGGCTATTATGTTCACTTTTTCTTAACAGGTACTCAATGATTTACTTTATTTAAGACTAACCTTACATCTGTGAGAATAATTTGCAAGTCTTTGTGGTTAATCAAAATTTCAGATCAATCTGACAATTTGATTCATTGTGATCACGTTTACTGATTCTACTAAGCCTTAAATATATTGTCAGCGTGCTAATGCCAATATAGAGGCATCTTAATAGTTGTCCTAGCCCAGCTGCAGATAATTAGAGTTTTCACTCAAATACCCGGGGGGGGGGAAGAAAAGGGGCAGCCATCTGCATTAACAGGAAAAAAAAAACAATTTACTCTGTGATGTGAGAGCTGCCCTAGAATTTTTACTTCTATGGTTTCTGTCATATGCRATCTTCTGAAAGCAAATCTTCCTGACTATATTGATGCTGATGAGGGGACATGGACTTCTTGGTTTTTTTGTGGTAAGATTATGAGATCACCACCAGTTGTGAATAGTGGAAGAGGCAATGGGAAATGTATGACTACTACTGGTTTTATGTATTATATAAATGTGAGTGGATGTTCTATACATCTGCACTGAAATGTAGATGTAGTCTCCCAGGAAAATGTTTTATGTGAGAAAGATAACAGTTTCTGTCTATACAGTCTGTGGACTGTATGATAGGACASAGGATGTGGACATCCTGTGAATGAAATGAGCTACCCTGCTAACAGTAGAGTTTTCTTCTTTAACTTTTTCTACATGAGAGACCCTACAACTTAGGGCCACATCACTACCTATCCCTATTTCAGCTGTGTTAACCAAAGCCTGTCATGCAAGCTTGGGAAATGTGTTCTATATAAAATTTTAGCCACTGTATTTTATCTTACAGAATCATCCATTTGAACAAACTTCTTAGCAGAAAATATTTCCTGAGCTAATTTATGCTCTGAAGTTGTGCATAGTTTGTTTCTAGAAAAGCATCAACCTTTAACTTGGCCTGGAAATCTTTGTTATAAGAACAGTATAAAACTCTGAAACTGCATAGAGAAAGGAAAATGGTGATATAAAACAAATTAAAGATGTTTGTGAAAGCGGCTGTTTTCATTCTAGGTGAAATAGAAGTCAAGTAGTGAATTAATTACATATCAGGCACAGCTCATATCGGTGAAAGAATAGTTCAGTGTTGAAAAGGCAGCGTCAGCAAAGACCTGTTAGTGTAATGGAAACTGAGAAGTTGGGTGTGATTAGCTCCGAGAAGATTGCTATCCTTTCTCCTAATTGCCTTCTCTGTGAATTGCAAATGGATSATATCTTCAATATTTTTTGTAACATTAAAGTGTCATTATGGCAGCCAGTGTGGGCACTGACTTTAGTGATAGGACAGGCAGTATTTAGACTTGAGGTTTCTAAAACTGAAAAGAGATGAGTTAAAATGATAGTTACATTTCTCTTTAGTTTTTGGTAAACTTCTTTCACTGTAAAATAGCAACAGAAAAACAAAGCTGCTTGTGAGCTCTGTGTGACCAAAACATATACATGCTGATATAATTTCTGTTTGTTTCACTCAAGAAAACTGCAGGAAGTGATATAAGTTTTTTTTTTTTTTCTTCATATTAGATTTATTTCTCTTTTACAACACATTTAAATGCTAGAGTGCTAACAATGATGCCAAATGACATGCAGTGTGCTTCATATAACACATTTCTTTTACTTGAGAAAGTATCTTGTCAGCTAATTAGCTTATAATTAATCAGGCTCAGGCTTCTCTTCAGGGATATATAGCTGGCTATCTTAAAAAGAAAACATATGAAAGTATAAAATTTGAGACCCAGACACCCAGGAATTTGAGAGGGAAAGGACTGATGAGCTGGTTGCTTTTTTTTTTTTTTTTTTAACATCTATATAAGAGATTAGAGGGGATCTCCCTTACCCATGATCTGTGTGTCTCATTGACTCACTTTATTATTTAGGGGTTTTGGCCCTGACTGTTTCTATTGAGAAAACACTGTAGAATTTTGCACATGTGACGTTTAGAATCACAGAATCAGTAAGGTTGGAAGGGACCTCCGGAAATCATCTAGTCCAACTCCCCTGCTCAGCAGGGTCACCTAAAGCACGTTAGACAGAGTTGTATCCAGGCAGGCCTTGAATATCTCCAGAGAAGGAGACTCCACAACCTCCATCTAATATCTGACCTACAGTTCTTTTGAGATAGTTTATATTTTGTAAAAATTATCATCAACTTACAGATGGGGAAAGTGAGAAGCAGAATAACAGGGGCAGAAAGTGTTGCCAGAGTCTGAAGTCAAACATGTCTTTACTTCTGGGAGCATTGTAAGTTCAGACTGTCTTGGACATTTTGAGAGGTTTTTACCATAACAGTCTTGGTAACCCTTACTATGCATCTCCCCTGAACTCCCCTGAACTTGGTCTGTTGTGCCTCCCCACCTTCTCAAAAGTTAGTGTGTGGTGTAAACCCTGAAGATTGTTACACCTTTTGTGATGATGATATATCAAATATGAAGCCTCTGGGATAAAAATAGTGAAGATAATAGATATGTAGCCTCTCAAAAGGAATTGATTCGTTTGAGGAGCGAAGCAACAGTTTTGTGAGCTGCTTGAATTTGAAGGCAGCAGGCTCAGGGCATCATCACATCACAAAGAATAATCATTAACTCAATGTGCCTACATTATGAACAGTAATAAATGCATTTCCAGTGCCTGATGAATGTTAAACACATCTGCTTAAATGCAGCCAGAGTTATCTACGTGGATGTAGATCATGTAACTAGACAGTTTATGTTAGGAAATTCAGGGTTCGAGGTTGGTTGGGTGGCACGTGTGCCTCATATTTCATGAGATAATGCTAAAGTGGAAGCAACAGCTTTTAACATTTCACTTAAAATACATTTGCCTTTTGAAACAGTAGAACAAACTCAGACCCAGAAGCCCCTTAGGATTTAGGTATCTGGCTCCAGTCAAAAATCAGTTGAGGAGGCAAAAGGCATTTAAATAGTATCATGTAGTAATAACAAAATAAAAATATAAATAGATAGTAAAATAATAATAATAAAATAATAATCACAGCTAAAGTGGTACTTACTACTGTTATTCCAAGCTGCAGAGGAGTAACTGTTTCAAAAAAAATAAAAAATAAAAAAATAAAATAAAATAAAAAAATACAACCGTATTTTATTGTTTATCAGATTAACCTGGGTGCGTGAAGAACAAGGTCTCTCTTGCTAGTACTCCTTCTGAACCACGGCATATATCAACCGCTTTTGAGATGTACCAGTATGCAAGGAAACCACACCAGCAGAGCACATGGAGGCACCTCCTTCCTTTTTAGCCACTTCGGTCAATTCACACCAGTGCTCTGCTGTGTCACTTGTCAGTCCTGTGCCTCTGCCGCA
The DNA here is from genome assembly GCF_003343005.1 of Rhea americana. Classification (NCBI taxonomy): domain Eukaryota; kingdom Metazoa; phylum Chordata; class Aves; order Rheiformes; family Rheidae; genus Rhea; species Rhea americana. The sequence goes on along the minus strand of NW_028185372.1, from coordinate 5,212,319 downwards.
GTGTTAGGCTGCCTACCAGCAATGTGGAGACTAAAGAATCACTCGTCAGCTAAAATTGGTATGTCAAAACTATCAACAGCAGCCAAGGCTATCTTGCTCCCTTCTGCCTCTTGGTTTTGCAGTTCCAATTTTAGCTCACGCTCTGCAAGACRTTTTGGTGAAGAGGAAGGTGAAAAGTGGTATTTCAACAAGAGAATAAGTAACTGCTTAGAGAATTTTTAAGTAATCATTTTTTTTAAAAAAAAATCTTTTATGCTTAGCCAAAGCCTTTTGCTATTCTCAGTCTTCCTAGAAAATTAGTAACAACTGTGTATGCCAGCTTGGTTTTTTTATACCTAAATTGATTCCTTTTAAATTCAAACAGAATCTGAAAGGATACCAAAAATATACTTAAGGGAAGTTCTTATAAAAGTTTTATTCAAGTAGCATTAGCCAGTAGTGTTCATTATAGTCTTCCTACTATGATACAATGTTACTAGTCATCATCAATTTACATTGAGTCTTATGATAAGTCATGCTTTTTTAACAGCTCCAAAACTTAGATTCACAAACCTATCACAATGTTAGATTCACTTATATAAACACACACACACACACACACACACACACACACACACACACACACACATAAAACTAAGCAAATTTTCTGGTTTTGAGCTAAGGTCAAATATACAGGATGTGAGGTAAACTGAAGGAGTGTGGTTGGTGTCATAGGCAGAGTCTCATGATTATTTGGATTCTAACACATGATTTTTAAAGACTCCTGGCTGCAACGAGGCTGCACAGTCAGGGAAGAAGAGGAAGCTGGTGTGGCTTTTGCCTTGCCACTTGACTGCTTCGCTTCAGACAGCAGCCTGTTATCGGTATGGTGCATCCTGGGGATTTTTGTCTATTTTGTAGTACTGATGTGATATGATTCTTTAAACTCTGGCTATAGTTAGGTAAAAGGTTATATTTTTATCGTATCTTTGACTTGGCATTCAACCAGTTGCTGCTTTTGCACTAATTTGATTAAGTGTGCATTGCTGCAGTGAGAGAAAATTTAGCATTATTCATGGATGACAGAGAAACTCCTTAATTGCTTGCTGCAGCAAATCTGCAGCTGATAAGGATGTAAATATCTATCACATTCTAAATTCAAATTATTTTAATAGTCTAAAGAACCAACATATTTATGAAAAGTAAATATAGCCTTTAATGATATTCAAGGTATTATTTTGATCTCTATTTTCTTCTCTGTGAGACAAATTTGATAGTTTTTATTACCACTGGATAAATAAAGGGGGACTTTAACAGAAGAAGTCTACAGAGTTGTTATATACATATTGTATACATCATCAGAGCATGAAAGTTTGTAAGTTATGACTTATTATTTTGACATATTTCTTTGATTTTTGTTTTAAGAAAATGCAATTATTTTCAAGTCAATATTAATCTTCATAGATAGATGTGTGTAGATCATTCGTACCAAATATCGCAGGCTTCCACATGCTGTGCCCTGTCYTGATGTAAGGGTCTCATGCGTTGCTGACTGACCTGACTAGGACAACTCTCAATTCAGTGAATGCTGAACTGAGTCTACGAAAGGCGAGATTTATTCCCTTACAACAGGGAAGCAAAAAAGATTCACATGACCTGTATTTCATGAACTTTAGGAGAAGGCAAAAAATATGCGCGCGTGCACACACACACACACACACACACACACACACTTAGTACGCGTAACTATTTCTTGCTTATTCCTCTGTTTTCTTATTCCTCCTTAGAAACTCCTTTCTTATTCCTAGAGATACATGAGATAAAGATGTTAAAGCCACACACACACACACACACTTAGTACGCGTAACTATTTCTTGCTTATTCCTCTGTTTTCTTATTCCTCCTTAGAAACTCCTTTCTTATTCCTAGAGATACATGAGATAAAGATGTTAAAGCAAGCAGATTTGTTCCCTCAGGGATTTCACACTAATTATTTTGCTACTATCTTCTGAAAGAATACAACCATTCCTGATTCTGCTGTTTGAAGTTTAGGCTGTGCCTACATGTTACGCATTAGTGTTTTTGTTTAGAGCAATTGTTTTGAAGCGAGCCCCCAATTTTGTGCTGTATTGCTTCTATTTGCAGACAGGTTTAGGTATGCAAACTGAATTCTGGGCCTCAGCACCTGCTGCTTCAGTTTCCTGATCTGCTTCTGCTGTATCAAATTCTTTGTTGATATAGATACAGCCTTTGGGGGTGAAAAGAGATTGGGTGGTCTCTTTTGCTTTTTCAGTTTTGTACCCTTGCATGTACTACATCTGGTCATAGTGGGGTAAATAYTTCTGTTCTTTGGTTTTAGTATCTCACTCCACTGGGGCCAATACTGTTCAACATCTTCTGTAATGACCTYGTTTATGGGACAGAGTGCATTCTCAGCAAATTTGTAGATGATACAAGTTTAGAAGGAGTGCCTGATAGACTGGATGCTGTTGTTGTGCTGCTGTTCAGAGGGACCTCAACAGGCTGGAGAAATGGGCTGATGGGAATCTCATGGAGCTAAAAAGAGGGAAATGTGAAATCCTGCACCTAAGTAGGAATAAGCCCCTGCACCAGTACAGACTGGGGAATGAYCACCTAGAAAGCAGCTTTGCAGAAAAYAGCCCGATAGACRGGAAGTTAAAAGTGAGACAGTGATGCACCCTTGAGTCTAAGGCGGCCAAAGGCCCCCTGGGTTGCATTAGGAAGAGCATGGCCAGCAGATCAGGTGAGGTGATTCTTACCTTTTCAGCCCCAGTGAGGCCACATCTGGAGTGCTGGGTCCAGTTCTGGGCTCCCCAATACAAGAGCAACATGGAGCAACTGGAATGAGTTCAGCAAAGAGCCATAGAGATGATTAAGTAACTGGAGTGTCTGTYATGCAAGGAGACACTGAGAGACTTGGGACTCTTATCCGGGGAAAGAGGAGGTTCAGAGGGGATCTTATCACTGGGAGACGTAAAGGAAACAAAGGCATATTCCTCTAAGTGGTGCCCCGTGACAGGACCAGAGGCAAAGGGCAYRAACTGAAACAYGGGAAATYCTGTCTGAACATAAGAAAGCATTTCTCTAGTGTGAAGGTGACTGAGCACTGGAACAGGTTGCCCAGAGAGGCTGTGGGGTCTCCATTCTTGGAAATAGTTGAAACTCAACTAGGCAACATGCCCTGGATGACCTTACTTTAGCAGGTAGTTGGACTAGATGATCTCTAGAGGTGCTTCCAGCATCAACTGTTCTGTGATCTTGGCATGGAAAAGGTACTTGATACTTCCGCTTCCAGTGCTAGAGCAGAGATACCATTTTTTCCTCACCTCCTCTCCTTTTATGCTCAAGGTCAATGATACTTTAATACTAGCTCATCACGAGCAGACATATCAAATCCGTCTTCACTTTTGGATGCCAGGTAAAAATTCTAGCATTGCAGTTATGGAAAAAGCTCATCTCTGCCTATACATCACTCAAAATAAATTAAAATTGATCATGAAMTTCTAATTTCATAATGTCACAGTAACAGTCATTTTTTGGCTCAGAATATCACTTTTCAGTTATAAGCTGTGGGGAACACTTATAGCTCTAGATCTTTATATCTCTATATCTTTAAATCCTGCCTGCGGTCTGGCAAGACTCACCGAACATGTTCCTACTCCTCCAGCTCAGAGGAGCTGAAGGGAAGCGCACAGAGAGCTGCCCTCGATTTGGACAGCAGCCAAGGTGGAGGAAGACCTGAGGGATGCTCCTGCGGCKGAGACAGAATAGGCTGCGGCCATCTGAGAGGCGGCCGGTCGCAGCGGCTAACGGCCRTTAACACTTGATTGCAGGCTGCTGCAGAATGCAGACCCTCTAAGGTCTTTCTAATCCCTTCCATTTTCTTACTCAAAGTGTACTAGATTTTTCTTGATGGATTTAAAGGTGCCTTGTAGGAAACAAGTTATATGACTATYCTGACAAGCCAAGAGCCTGCAAGGTGCCTCACAGCTCTCTGAGCATTTTGGAAAGCCAAACCCAAATGCTGTTTCCAGAAGCCATTATATACTTCCACCCTAATATCTGGAGACTCTGAGTGACTGTGGCTTGGCAGAGGATCCCAAAAATTTATTTACTTTGATCGCAGTAGTTCCTTAGTTGCAGAGGGGTAATGCGTGATTTTCTTTCCTCMAAAATACGCACATTGTAGGAAATGCCTGCTCTCAAGACTGGACTGTTTCCTCTGAGTTACCTATGCCTCAGCCAGTGCCATGCTCTGTTTTCCTAGTAGCATTCAGCTCTAACATCAAATTTGTTCTTGAGGACACATTCAAAACACAAAACAGCAAAGCTGGAAGGGCAGCTGATGCAAGTCTGCAACTCAGATGCTAACAAGCTGTGTGTTATCTTCACAGATGAGTCAGTGTTTTATGGGGTCGAGCAGGATGCGTGCTCTGTCATGCACACGCGCTGCAGTGCGAGGCCGTGGCTGATCAGTAGATCTGTAAAACTGACGCAGTGTAGGCTTGGCCAGGGCAAGATGTCACTGCGGGGCAGGCTGTGACTTGAGTTTTGTGTCAGCAGCTCTGTGGTAACTTAATCTTACCCCTTGGTAAAGTCAAAGGAATGCCCTCCTCGGTGAAAAATGGGAGAYGATATCTCTCACCATAGGGTAGGAATGTGCACGCAGACGTAGCCGAGACAGTGTCAATTCGTATCTTGTCCCCGCTCATGGTAACACGTTTGCATGCGTGTTTCCTACAGCGCAGCGTGGYGGCTGCTTGCGCTGCGCAGACACTGCCCAGAGCATCCTGCTGCGTCTCCTTGACTGGTCTCTCTGGGGGTGCCTGCTCCAGTGCGTGTGTGCCTGTGTGCACTGCCTACCACCTTCGCCAAAGAAGAGCTTTTAACAATTTGGTTAGGTACAGCTTCATATAAAAATAGCCTGTGCTAGCCTAAGCCAGGCTACTATCCCTGAAGGGTATGTCGGTAACATACAGAGTCCCAGGAAAGTGTACAAACAGGATTTGGGGGCAAGCGTACCCATATCTCTGCTTTATTTTAGTATTTAAATATTTAATATTTAAACGCATATGTATTGTTGATTTTAAAACACTAAATATTGAAGAAAACKTGATCATTGCAGACTGTCATATTAACATATAGTTACAGAACTGTTATCTGTTGTAGATAGTGTGTTAGTAAAATTTTCAACATGTTGAGCTTTGAGTTACTGCAAAAATGTAGTCACACATATCAAAAGGAGAACTGAATGCTTTAGAAAATTTGGTCTTTCTTAGGTAYTGCAGTAAAATCCTCCAAAAATAATTTTGAAAATCTGACTCTCCTACTATAAAGAGAGGTGAGTGATCTTAATCTCATATAGTGAATTTAAGTTGGAACAATAAAGGATGTATTCAAACATCRYTTCCTCCAARCTCAAGAGYGGTGCATYTCTATGAGTAAGAAGTRCAGCAAAGGGGGCRGGAGACCTGCATGGGTGAGCAMGGARCTCTTGGCCAAATTCAGRCAGAAGAAGAAAGTACACWGAATGTGGAAGAGGGGACAGGCTACTTGGGAGAATTACAGGAATGCAGTCAGAGTATGCAGAGATGCGGCGASGAAGGCTAAGGCCCAGTTGGAATTGAGTCTGGCAAGGGATGTCRAGGACAATAGGAAGGGCTTCTTCAAATACATCAGCAGCAAGAGGAGGACTGGGGAAAATGTGGGCCCACTACTGACAAGGGATGCAGAGAAGGCAGAATTACTGAATGCCTTCTTTGCTTCAGTCTTCACTGCTAAGGGCAGCCCCCATGAATCCCAGAACCTGGATGTGASGGTGTTCCAGTTAGATTCCTGGGGGCCAGACATCTGGTTTGGCAAGCCAGCACAAACTCACACACACATGCACAAACACTCTTCAGCAGCAAGCAGTTTATTAGTAGATACTTACAAACAGACCGACCYAATGGTAATCTYGAGAAGGACCACTCCAATGCTTGTCCCGATCATCTGCGTGATGAGAGAGAGAGTCGGCAGGCACAATCTTTTCRGKYRTCACCCAGGAGGCAACATGGTCCTYTGTTGTGTAGCAGCCTCACTCTCCTTCGGAAAAACTCTGATATTTATGATTATTTGYGGTAGGYGGGAGTCYGAGCACCTGGGGCCAACAAGTGCAGGGAGTCTAGCCCAACTCTGCCCTGGTTGCATAAGTGGGCTGTGATACCGTGCATGYGTGYAGACTTATTTTGGGGGCCACATTGACTTTGGSGGTTGCTATTTCATTACTCTTCAACTTCTGACCTTCAWGTTGATTGCTYCTCATGGTTATTCTGTGGCTGGAAGCCACAGAATCTATATGTAACCAACYGCTGTTCTTTCTCACAGATTTCCAAGACCTTGTTAGTTACTTATTTGTATTCCGCTTGACACAGYGGTATTGTTCTAGGCACCAAAAGGTTGCAACATGGACCATCCTCACCAAGCATCAGGTAGCACGGACACAAAGGGAGAAAGGGAGAAGTGAAGACTTTGCTTTGGTTGAGGAGGAAAGGATTAGAGACCTGGRCCGGCTAGACATCCACAAATCTATGGGCCCAGATGGGATGCACCCACAGGTACTKAGGGAGCTGGCAGATGTTGTTGCCAGGCCRCTCTCCATYGTCTTTGAAAAGTCATGGAGAACTGGAGAGGTGCCTGAGGACTGGAAAAAAGCCAATGTCACTCCAGTCTTCAAAAAGGGAAAGAAGGAGGACCCAGGCAACTCTAGGYTGGTCAACCTTACCTCYATCTCTGGAAAGGTGATGGAACAGCTCATTCTAGATGTCATCTCCAGATATAAGGAGGAAAAGAAGGTGATCAGGAGCAGTCAGCATGGATTCACCAAGGGGAAATTCTGCTTARCCAAYCTGATAGCCKYCTGTGATGGAATGACTGGCTGGGTAGATGAGGGGAGAGCAGTGGAYGTTGTGTACCTTGACTTCAGCAAGGCTTTTGACACTGTCTCCCATAACATCCTCCTAGGCAAGATCAGGAAGTGTGGGTTAGGTGAGTGAACAGTGAGGTGGATTGAGAACTGGCTGAAAGGCAGAGCTCAGAGGCTTGTCATCAATGGCGTGGAGTCTAGTCGGAGGCCTGTGGCTAGTGGTGTTCCCAAGGGCTCAGTACTGGGTCCCATCCTGTTCAACTTATTCATCAATGACCTAGATGAAGGGACAGAGTGCCTCCTCAGCAAGTTTGCGGATGATACCAAGCTGGGAGGAGTGGCTGACACACCTGAGCGCTGTGCTGCCATTCAGAGAGCCCT
>NW_028185372.1:5191230-5204249 GCF_003343005.1 Rhea americana | reverse complement strand
GGTTGGACTAGATGATCTCCAGAGGTCTCTTCCAACCTTACTGATTCTATGATACTGGGATCCTAAGTGAGACTCGTGTGACTTTGATACATGTTGGTTTGTATAGTATATGACTCAAATCTCCAATTTTACTACAGAGGTTCATTTTTCACTGCAGTAACAGWGGTTGTTTAATATCACTGTTTTTCAATATCAATATCATTTATGAAAAAATAAATGTATACTGTTGGGAGTGGTGTTGATTTAATGGAAGAAAGTTGTTTAAAACACAAGCAATGATTCCAAGTRGTGGCGACAGATAGACTGTGGGATCTAGTGTGGAGATTTTTGAGCAAAAAAGAATTGCTGAGGACTATTTTAAAATAGTCTGCTGCTTTGAAACTGGTGAAATCATAAAAAAAAACCTAATAAAATAGAATGGTCCTCTTTAATACTGAGACTGAAAAACTGTAATAGGCAACAGGCAGGAGAAGACTGCTTTCAGGACAGTACAAGAAGGAGGCAGTTAGAAGGTATGTAGTTATCAGCATTTCTGGAGGCTTAGACACTGTTTCCCTTGGGCTTGATCCACAATAGAAAGGAAATTTCCATTGACTTCAATAGACTGGTCCTCTTTTAACAAGCTATTGGGCTTTTTAATTCACCATATGGCTCTTAATAATCAGTTCACTACTAGTGAAGCTCAGAAATTATGTTAGGAATTCAACCGCATAATTAGATGCAACCAGCTAAGTCAGAAGTAGAACAACAGTTAACAAAATATTGGTAAATGTAAATCATGGAGAATCTTGYAATACCTTTACACACTGCCAAGAGCACAGAATCTTCATTTCCTTTTCTTAAATGCATCTTGTGGTAAACAATTAAACAGCACCAGCAATTCCTTTACTCCAGCTGTCTTGCTGATGATATGAATACTTGGGCAACTGACATGTAATTTCAGTGCCATCCAACTGTAAATAAATTGTGAAACCTTTAYGCTTGTGCAGTAGTACATAGTCATCTCTATGCAGGCAGATATCCAGACTGTGTGAGTCTTGCCCCTTTAAAACTAATATAGTTTTGGCCAGATAAAGAAGAGTCTGAAAAAATAGCTTGCCAGGAATTTGAAATGATTTTTCAGTGTTTCTTTTTAGGGCAGCTTAGAGTACTCTGCATGTTCGAATGTGAATAATAAAGCTGATTCCCAGCATTCATGCTTTTTCCTTGCTCCTCCTCGCTCGCTCCTATTTTGTTCATCTTGAACAAGGAAAATAGATCCRACAGCTTTGTCATGTACAAATGTAAGACTACAGGTACAGCTTAAAAATCTGCTTTTATTAGCTTTGAATGTCCATTCAAGTTTGTCTGTTAATTTTGTGTATGAGGAACTGARGAAGGTTCCATTGACTGTTCCTTATTCAGCATTTAATATTCTGTATGTCAGCTAGATTTAGAGATTTTGACACAAATTTTTGATTTGTATCAAGTGACATAGCTAAAACTTTGTAGTCCCTTCTGATGTTCAGTTTTCTAATAGCTGTCTACTTGGGCAAGTTTGCTGTTTTTGGAATTCCCTTCTCCCAGCCTTCTAAGATTTGTATTTAAAAACCAAATTAATAAAGGTCTAAGTAATGAAAGTTCATCTACATGAGGTGAATTGGTCAAATTCAGACTATTTCCCTGCTAGAAATATTCTATGTGTACTTTTTAATATGTTTTATCCTTATATACACTTGGAAACCMTACCTTTGGTGGGCTGAGAAAGTGTGATACTCATTGGCATTCATTTCATTAGCAATCTAAATCACTTTAGATGAGATGTTTTGGCAGCRACTCTTGAAAACTCCTTGGAGTGATCTCACTGGAGAAGGAAGCCAGCACTGTTAATGCCCTGTTTGAGGCCATCCTTTGCAGAATTCACCTTGACTGGGCTCCCTTGTCATATATGAGGAACRTTAGGTGCCTAGGAATAGGCTCCTGTTCAGTCCATGACTGAGCAGGGGGAGGCTGACCCAAYAGAAAAATTTCAAGGAGAAAAGAGAGCCAAAGCTCTGCTCAGAGAAAGTGATGCTGAGCCATGTATTTCTTTCTAGGCCAAAGAGAAGCATTTTCCTCCATTTATGATTCATAGTGGAGAACCCTCATCTGGCACTTATACAAAGACAGACCTTCTTTTCTGGMTGAAAGCTAGGGCTTTCTGCCAGATAAATGAATAAAAAATCATCTGGGATAGAAAGGACTCCAGCTCCTCTAACTGGACAGCAGCATGACAGAGATGTCCTACTTCACAGGGTAACCCTGAGCACCTCTCTCCCTGGGGTATTGCATAGTGAGATTTTCTTAATGCCTCCGGTTGAAACTGGTCCATTGGGTTTATCTCGTAGCCTGCTACATAAGGCATTTTCCTAGGAGGTGCAAAATCTAGATTAAGATTCCTCTTTCAAGGGAAACGCAGAGCCTGGCTCTCCCACATCCCAGATGGGCAGTTGTGCACACTACACAGATGAGTACATGTGCAGGGAGCATCGGCCTCCCTCCCTTACAGTAGGAAGGAGAGCGCTCTTCACCCACTTTCCGGACTGCACCATGCAATTTTGTTGCTCTTAGGGAWGAAATGTGCATGAGGTGCATAGCCAGGATGCTTAGTTGGGCTTCCCCATCACCTGRAATTTATTCACTGGGGAAAATAAGCAGGGGAAAGTGTCTAGAAATATTAGATGGATGAAATAACTAAGAGGCTACTGCAAGGCTCCTGTGGATATCACCAGGGTCCATRTGTAGGGCCTGGGCACCTATATAACCTTTGGGAATCTAACTCTGTGCTCTTCAGACACAGCTCAGAAGTCCAAATGTGTTTTAACAAATACATTTTTCTGTGTAGGTCGTTATGAATTCATCACAAATGATGAAAAATAGGTCCCTATATTTCTTTGTATGGGCTCTAGCCAGCCAGTGGCCATTTCCATGTACAGCATTACCTCTTAGTGGATGTTCTTGATTATTGCTTCTTTTTTAATTTTCCATGTCCCATTTTCTGTGGCAAAAATGCATTTTAATGTGCCAGTGCTGCAAAGTACTTGATCCAAAGTGACAGTTGTCAAAAAGCATGCAWTTTTTTTCTGTTTTGAAGGCTTCAATTAACAGCATTATAGGTAAATTATTACTTAATCATGCATTCAAAGATGTTGCCCTCATTGGCTATGTGACATAATGTGGCTGGACAGGACCTGAACTCTAATTTTTCCTATCACACAGCTGAGCCAACCATTGCTAGTGGCTTTTCAGTACAATTTACAGATTTTAGTGGTGGAAAAACCATATCATCATTTTTTTTTCTATTTTCTCTTTGTCCATGATGATTTCCTGCTGCTTTATGATGTGCTAGATTTTTACATCACCCCTTTTTCATGTCAGGTTTTATGTGTTCTGTATAAATAGGCTTTGCATGGAAAGTTTCCCAGGTTTTAATGGCACTAAATGTTCAGTGTTAATGACTGTTTGCCTTGCATTGTCTTATTATCTGCAGTTGATGCCCCAGAAACAATAAAAATCAAAATCTCCTTTGAGATGCACATATCAAATACATGTACAAAAAAATAGCTTGTCTCCTTTAGTTGCAATTTTGGTGAATGCTGCTGAGTGAAAATGTTTCTCTCAACTACACTTGTTCCACTAGTGCTCAAAACAAGGCAACCTACAGAACAGAAAAAAAAAAGAATATTCCCTTCACTTCTTTCCTTCAGTAGTGTGGTTGATTTTGAACAAAATTTCTATCTGAAACATAGAAGATGCCTATTACTGATTCAGATTTGGAGATCTGCTCCAGGTTGGCATTTAGGAGTATGGTGGGTAAGGTAGTGTGTCTGTGCTTCTCGTGAAGCACCACCCCCTAAGCTGTGAGACACACCGCCCTGATACCGTGCCCCAACACAAAGCATCGGACAGTTCACCCAGGCTCGGTGGCCTGGCTTTACACCAGCGCTGAAGCAGCAGCCGCCSAAGACAGGCAGCTGAGGCTGGAGCGAGGGTTTCGTTGCTCTCTGGGAGGGTGACGACAGGGCAGCACCGGCACCCAGAAGCTCTGAGTGAATAACGTCCGTAAGCCACGGGGCACGGGCAGGTAGGAGCGTGCCCAACACATCTGCCGCGGCCCCGGGAGCCGCGTGGTGGGGACAAACGCGAGCTGTGCCTGCAGGGCAGGACTGCGCATGGCCGGGGAGCCTGCGCGCCGGCCCGGGGTGGTCRCCTGCACGGCAGAGCTGGCAGCTGTAGGTGAGGTCCAGCTCACGGGCAGGCAGCGCTCRGTGTTTCAGCCTGCTTCTCCAGAGCGTCCGGGGGCTGCAAGCCATGGGCTGTGAGGGTGTCGGCAATGAGACCCCAGACTCATTGAATGCAAGCTCTGTCAAAGACAAAACAATAACAAGACATTCTGGTTTTCTTGCTCCTTTATGCACGTGAACAATGTCTGTATCTTAAATTTTGCCAAGTTTTCAGGAAAACAGCRCTTAAATCACTCTTAGTGGTGTTGACTCTTAAAAAGCATGTTCCACTTAACTAATTCAAATCTATTTTCTGCTGCCCTGATTTTTGCCGTACTTATTTTTCATCCTTCCTATATTAACATATATCAACTTTTCACTCTCAGGTATCTGAAGCTGTATTTTAGAGAAATTTTTTGACCATCTTGATGGAACAATTTGTTCAGCAAGAGAAAGAGCACACTGATGTGAAATGACAAGTAATTTGAATAAAATGATACATTATTACGATAGTATTTATGACTCATTTTATGCATTTCTTCCTGATGTTTGTACAAAAAGCTCCTCTGTTCATGATACATCCACAGAAAATGGGCAGTTACACTTACTAATGTGTATGCCTAAAGAGATGCAAGATTTTCTTGAAATGTCTAATTTTCTCTTCTTATTAATATAATCTTTTGTCATTAAATCACAGAACAAGAATGAAACAGAGATTTAGATGATAATTTTTTTTACTAGAAAATAAAAACAGCACACTAAGTTACTGATTTTTTTCTGGTGAAGCTTCCTTTGAATTTTCCTTGGTCTTTACAGAAGAAATTAATTCCATTTCCCAGAATTCTTCTCTTCTTATCTTTTCCCGATTTACTTTTCAGCAGAACTAATGTGACTAAGGGTAGCTGACATAGCTTTAACTGTCTGACAGTCAGTGTGGTGTTCAAAGTCACAGGGACTTGATGAACAGACCTCTGCAGGTTCTAATATAATTTTTAAGTTGACTGAAGCGCTGAGAGCCACAAATACACGAAAAGTCAAGGAGCTACAGTTATGTATTTCCTTGTCTTAGACCTTTAGATGCTTAGAAGCATATAACTCCTTTGTTCAAACAATTTTGTATGTTCCACTGAATTAAGTGAAAATTGTGTGTATTTGAAGGAGGACAGATTCCAAATGCTTGTAATTGAAGGAGTTTTCATAGGACTATTAAGAAAAGTGTCATCACTCTTATTTTGTCAGGTAGTGACACRTCACTTGCCATTAAACTATTCACAATTAGAGACAACATGTTTAATTTGAATAAAGAAAATAAATAGTATACTTTTGGAATAAGCAATGATTCTCAAGTTACTTASTAGTGCATAAAATGCACTGCTTCAACGAAAAACAGTTACAGATAAATCTTACACCAAAAGTGACCAATTCTAACTCCAGCTCTGAGTACTGACCACTTACGTGGGCTCTTGCCTTTTGTCCCTATACAGTTAAAAAGTAACTGTATCTGTCTTTGCTTCCTTGGTTCATAATGCTGTTATCAATCYTCCCACAGTGCCATCAGAGGATGAATACATACATTTTCACAATGTTTTATAACATTAAACCCTAACTCAAGTRTCAGCTACATTTATAAAACCAAGTTACAGTTAATTAGAATTGTATGAGGAGCAAGAACACAATCTGTGTGTCTTTTCAGTAGTAAAAAAAAAATGGTTTCAGATTGTATTAGTTAACACCTAGTGGTTCATATAAGATCTAAAAGAAGACAAGGGAATTGTTAGTTTTCAGAAAAWTTGCAATTCAAGAAAATCTTATCATTTATTTTAGAACCTTATTTCACTATCTTCACTGGGATWTTAATTATTAGTATAGGTTAGCCTCAGTAAAGATTGCACCTTTCTCCTAGGAGAGAAGAGGCCTGAGATATAATTGCTCCTTAACTAGAGTCTAAGTGAAGTTATTAGAACATAATTTTAGTATAAAAGATGATGGTCTGAGAATGATCTGACAAGTTCCTCTGTTGTTACCTGAATTAGTAAGGAATTACAGTAGAGATGAAGTGCAGTACTGCAGCATTCAATTTGTTGTCCTTCTAATAAAAATAGAGAGAGACCAGGAAAAGGGGAAACTATTGTATATCTCCTTAAACTTTGGTGAGACTTTGACAGTAATGGGCTTTATCTCCTCAGACATGTTCTTTAGTGAATATGAGTATTATGTTCTGTGTATGTTATTGTGTCACATTTAGGCTCTAATAATCTGTCTCTCTGATAGAAACGTCRTAAGATTGGAGAAAATCGATGTACTAAATAGTTTTTATTTTGTTCATGTACAAATTCCTTATCTGTCAATAAAGCTGCAATAAAATTACATATTAATTAGTTAACAGAATAATAAGCTTTTATTTCTTCTGCAAGTGTCTTTTGCCTGGAGAAGTATATACTTCTTTTCAAGAATAAAGATGATAGCCTAAATCTCTTGTCTTAGTRCAATCTGAGAACAGAATTTGGTTTTAATGATTAAAGTGGCCGTACAAATGCTCTTATTATTTATGACTGTTTACCTACTGCTGAATCAGATAGGCCAGTTAATAGATTTTGAAAGTTATAAACATTGAAACAATGCTTTTTCATACTTTAATTATGCAGCATTTCCCCTCCTATACATTTCCTATTATTTGTAAATATTTCCAGAAGTTTACCATTTCCATAGATATCTCTTTTGACCTTGATATTCTTGGCTTCCAGTTGTGTTGTCTTGTCTTTTTCAGGCATAATTTACCTCTATACCTACTTCAGGCAAGATGAGTTTTATTGTTCACCTATATCCCCTGATTTAATAGCACAGAGCTGGACTAATTGCTCGTTACAGCAGAATGTGTCTTTTCTGTGTTGTTGCGTGTGCTGACACTGAAGAGCACTGGCCCCCGTAATGAAGGGCAATGCAGATAGAAATGTGTCTCCAGCAGTGCTCGGTCAATAAGGCAAACCAGAGGATGCAGTGCCCAAGTCTGGAAGGACCTGCCACCCCGAGGCAGGAGCAAGTCTAAACCATGCAGAAAAGCCTGCAAGTGGATGGTTTGCACRTTATTATAGGTGGACAGTTATGTGAGGGCATGACTGATGTGTAYGTACAAATCTTACTCACTAGGTAAATCAATATAGAGAGAGACCAACACGATCATGTTGTTTTGTTTTGTCATGTTTTTCCATGTTACTATATTTGTTGCATTTACCAGATGTGGGTGTGTTTGCATGTACATGTGCTCGTGCTTGTGTGTGCATCCTTCTATTTGCTCTATTAATCTGCTCTTCACTGACAACCTAATCTTTACCTTCAGACATACAGTGGGGCAGGATGAGCAGCCTGATGGACTCTTCTCAGGAACACATTCAGCGGTGGCAGAAACCACTTAGTGACATTGTTCTAATTCCTAATGACCTCCTCTCTCCTCTGCTGTGTTATTACCTCTCTCCTTTCCAGTGGCCTTGAGAAGCTTTAGGCATTTATCATATAAGAGAATTAGGATGAATCTGAGCCAAGCATGTGTGTGTGGGAGAGGAGAGGTGAAGAAGGGAAAGTTGCTCCAAAGCCTGCTATAACCAGTAAAGATTCCTTTGATTCTTTTCTTGCTCATACCAAGACAAGATTTTTTTAATGATCAGGGAATTTGTAGGAGAATGATGCTCAGAAGGCTAGATCACAAATACTTTTTTTGTCTTTTAGGTTGGTGACACTCAATCAATTTTAAATTGATAATTTTAGGGATTGTCTRTTGTGACAGACCTGAGCAGGTTTGCTGATCTTCAGCTTCACTAGAGACATTCCAGTGACATCTGATTTAGCCACATTCAGGTTTTTCCACTTAAAATGGGACACAAATGTAACAAGTTAATAACCAAATGTCCTTATCCAGGAAGTACTCTGAAAGATGAATGGTTTAAATGCAAACGGTTAAAGAGACTGGGGCTAAAGTAAACACTTTTTACATATCAGATGATCTGACTCAAGAAAGAAGCTGAACCAAAATGGTAATGTTATTGAGGACTACGTCTGGCTTAATAATTACKTCTATCTTTTTTTAGCAATTTACAAGGCGTGTGTCCTCCTCCCTCTTCTACAGTGAGGGGCATTAATATAAAGGTCTAGGGAGCGTGTGGCAGCTTTCAAAATGCTATCCAGCCCTCAGATCAACCCCCAGTCTTTTACTGGACACCCATTTCATGCTTAACATTAACAAAATAATTAAATGCATTTGAACAAATGACTTTATGACATTTTATTATAAAAACTCCAATTATATGTAACTCAGTTAGAGATTTTAAGCCTTTGCCTTTTTCAGTCTGAGAAATATTGGAAATGTTTGTATAGTTACAAAAAAAATTATTAATGCTAAAAGAATGTCACAGGGTAGTTAACAACTTTCTTATCTAATTTTTGCATGCACCTGCCTTTGATATTGTACTAAGAGTCAGCAGAAAAAATTGCAACACTGCAAATATATTTTAGCACATAAAACAAGACACATCTGGGACAACGCACACCAGTGTAAAGTATCAAATGTTGTGAGACTCCCAAACAGCAGTACTTGCAAAACTAGAAATAGAAATAGGCTGAGATCGTTAAAGAGCAAATTTCTCCTAGAACAGTTGCACAGATAGGAAAATGTTACTTTTTTTTTGCTCACTGGGCACTTATTCATTTGTTTATCATGCTTTATAAAGTGGATTCATTAAGCTTTTGCCTTCATTTCTGGGAATGAATTGATCTTTTGTCACTAAACTGAAGGTTGTACTTATTAAGACCAAACGAATCTAAATTTAAGTCAAAATCATTCCTCTTAAATCTCACTGAGTGCTTCAGCCCCGTGTGTATGATCCTGTGCTGGTCAGATGCCGTACATGGTAGAGGGAATGCTCAGTCATTAGGTAGTGCAATGTGGCATTGAAAAACACCAGGCTTTCTTACTAGAGGTTGTACTATGTTTTTAATCCATGTATAATCCAGCTAGCATTAGCACTACTTCTAATTAATTGAAATTAAATGCACAGATGTAGGAAAAGATTCATGCTGCTTATACACATGGTAACACAAATATGTGTCATAGTTTGAAAAAAGTGTGCAGATTAATGAATGCCTTAAATTTTAGAAGGTCATGATGCACTGTGTCCCCTTCCTCTGCTCATGTCCAAGCTAGCAAGGAGGCAGAGTGGGTGTGTTTCCACTATYTCGACTTTGAAGCGTCATGCAGGGAATATGAGTCCCCTGACTGATGCAGCATTCTGCTTTGAAGTAAATCCCTCTTAAACACACAGGCAAGAAACGGCCAGCTTTAAAGTCCCTCATCTTGGAGAGTGCTCCATGTAACCACTGGCACCACAGCAGCAGCAGCATCAATTTGGTTGATCCTRCAGTCATAGCACTAAAGAAAGGAATTGTATTTTTGTGCCTCCCCATCTTTTCCATGTAGCTGCACTGGGACCATTATGCCCTCCGCATGGAAAAACTGTACAGCTGACCCTCCTCCTATTTCCAGAAATCTTTTCAGTATTACTACATATCATCATACGTGAGCAAAGATACCTCATGCTCAAAACCTACACATAAAGCATGCGTGGCTTTAAAATAGGAGACAGTATAATTATAATGTTTACAGAATTAAAATAATTCCCTTACCCAGAATCGAAGAGAGGTTCTGGAAATTTGCCTGAAAGATTAGTACAGCTGCAAACTGCTCCCAGTTGCTGGTTTTTTGACAGTGGCCTGCTCCGCTTGGTCAGAGACTTACTAACCTACCTGCTTGTGGAAAATATTTCCCTGAGGTGCACTAGATGGATTAATCAGTTCCCTTGGTTAACTTCTTCTGAGAAAATTTTACAAAAGCAAACAAAAACCACAAGAAATCACCTGCAGAGAACCTCAGCTAATACCTCTCATTGTGAAGGGGCGTAAGTGTTGAAGCTTATATGAGCTATGTGATTCACACTGATTTTGATTACCTACAGGTAGTAAATATAATGTACCATCTTGGCTCATCCCTGGGTTATGGCTAGGCCAGRAAACAGATTATCTGTTGAAGTATGTCAGTTTATGCCTTTCACAAAAATCATTTTTAGAGGATTTTATACAAGTATGTTTAAGACAACCTATACATAAAGGTGTCAGCTTTTGTGTATATRACTTGTATAATAAGTTACATTCAGAGAGATTCCTCTCTTGTTTACCTGTCCTGTCTATAGTGCCTTGTTCCTAATCCTCCTCTCTTACTCTGCTAGAACTTAATCAGTATAGATGCATCACATTAATGTATTGAGGCAAGCCTACTGCAAGTAAATAAAGTGATAAATGCATTTGAAACAAAGATCAGCAATGGAACAGCCTTTAGCTCTAGACCAGCAATGCAGTRAACAAAACTCTCTGCTTCCCTTTCATCTGCCTTTGCTGACAAATTATAAGTAATGCCAATTATTATACTAGAGCAAACAAAGAATGTTTTGGATTTTGTAAAATGTTCTCTGTGTATCAATACCTGGTTTAAGGATAAGCTACTGGCATCCATCCAAACACATTTGTACCTATTGTAGGCAGGAAAGCACAAATCTATTACACTTCATTTGAACAGAGGTCAGTGCAACACACGTCTTATATATTCTAAAAGTCTTAAGCTCTTTGAATACTAAATAGAGTTTCAGTGAGCTGGAACCACACATTGAATCTTATTACAATACATACTTATTCAATCAGTATGCTTCTAGCTTTAACATAGCTAGCAGGGTCAAAAGTACATACTGAAGTGTACATGATTGCTTCTTTATTTTTTTTCCAATTTAAACTTCTTTTTCCATTTTTTCCACATTAAAGCAGAAATATTCTTGCAAACAGTTCTTACCATTTGTACCGAGCTTAGATATTATGCATTGTAGCATGAGTGTTCCTCTTCAAGGAACAAAAAATGCAACAATGTGTGAATTACAGCCCAAAGCAAGTACAGTGAATGCAGAATGCAGCTTTCCAACTGCGGGAGGATCCCAAATCTCCCCAAATCCCAAAGGACATGAGCAGCTGAAGGAGATAGTGTGAAATAAATTGATTCTTTCCCTGAAATGAGTGTCTTCAAGCCAGTGGTCATTATTTAGTCTGCTGAGGACAATGACTTAAAAAAGCACTGACGATGCTGGTGTTATTGGAGTCTGAAGATCTGGTCATATCTCCATACAGTTTCTGAAGAACTTCCAGCAGGATAATGTCTCTATGATTTTACATCCGGAGGTAGTAGCATGCAGCCTTTTTCTGAGCAATTGTAATGAAATTTGTAATGTTGAGATTCACAATCTTCGTTAAATTTTACCCTTGTCGTTTTCAGCAGATGCTAGATCTCAAAATTCATGCTTTAATTTTGGGATACCATAACGAGATCGTGTAGATAAAATAGGAAGTCTGTATTCCACATTTATTTGAAGATACTTGCCTACAATTAATCTTGCAGTTAAACTGAGAAGCTGAGCTTCTACTGCAGCTTATTTCACTGTATCTTATTAACTCATTTATTTAATTTACCACCTCCTTCTCCCTTTTGCTAACACCTCCAAAATGTAACTGAGTGAAGGTGGCATCTATTTTCTACTGAGTGCTCATTCCTTCCAAGAAATGGAGATGAAAATTACACAAATGAGATGTAAACTATTTAATTGGGTTTATTTAAAGAAAAAAAGGGCATTCTTGCTTAGTTTCTAGCACTTTCTCCAGTTTTTTTAGTCTGCAGTAGCAATCAGAAAAGTGTGCGCAAAATGCTGCCATCATGTGGTTTCATATTTATGATCTCATTTCTCTCGGTAAGTTGTAAATATCTTTCTCACGTCTTCCACCTTCCTCCTCTCCCCCRGCACCCCAGATTGATTTGCTGGAGCACTAGCTCCAGTGCAAGCAAGAGTTGTTACACGTTAGGTCAGCAATCTCACACCTTCTTGCAAGACATAACAGTCACTGCATGTTAAATAAGGAAATAAATAAATTGCCCTATGGTTAGTGAATGAAGGATCTGTGAATATGGACAAATCAAAACCTAGAATATGTAAACATGGGCAGTGGCCAAGCCTCTCTTCTAATCCTTAAAGGAAAGAGTAAAGGAGTGATTTGCTCACGGCTATGYGTCTGGTTGGCTGGAGGGGGAAAAAATGGCAAATCACCACAGGGAAAGGACTTACAAAAAGCTGCCAAGGAAGTACAAAGGAAAGGATTAGAAACATGGCTCTGAAAGAAAGCAGAGAAGTACACCTCTTCATCGGAGCACTAGCTGGGAGGTCTCTTGGATCAACTAGGAAAGAAAGGGCTTCCTGCTGYCTGAGCCCCGCGGTGTTGGAAGGGCCACAGGCCAGGGAGATCGGCACGGGGCAGAGCTGCAGAGTTCGGGCTGTTCCCCCGTTCCAAATCAGGATCAGCTATTCCGTAAAACAACCCTAGCAGGTGTTATTTTAGCTGGGTCTGAAAAACATCTGGAGACAGTGATTCTGCAGCCTCTCTCTGTCAAGCAGTTTATATCCAGTGCTGCATTAGCTAACTTGCCCTTCATCTTTGCAATTACCAGCCTAAGCTTCCATTGATGTAATTTGATATTGTTGCTTTTTGTATGATTCTCAAAGGCTATGGAATATTTATTCCTTTGTTTTCACTGCTTGATCATCTCTTCTCTCTCCAAACTACCCCAGGATCTTCAGTATGTCCTTGTAGGTCATCTTGTATTATTATTTCTTCTACTGTGTGGGTTTTTTTTTTTTTTTTTTT
>NW_028185372.1:5166517-5191219 GCF_003343005.1 Rhea americana | reverse complement strand
CAGGCAGGATGTTGTATATAGTCAGCATAAATAGATAGTTTTGTATCAATCTGATGTCCACATCAATATTTATTCCTAAGATATTTGCAACAGATGCAGAAATGTATGTGCACAGTACACATTCATGACTCACAGGACCTTGTAATCTCCAATGTAAGATTTTGCTCATAGTGGGAGACCTGGAGAAAGTACAAAATAACCATAATACACTGAATTTTCAGTCTAGTTGTACAATAGRCTTTGGTCTTCTCATCTGAGCCTCAGCATAATGCTCCCTATGATTCTTAGYGATTGATACTTGACTTTGATAAAAACTAAAAGCAAAACAAAAACAAGCCCACATCCCTTCTTTTCTATCCTCCTCAAAATCTTTAGAGTAGTCAATAATAAGATGTGTTATCTTATGTATTCTATGAGTATAGACGCATGAAAATATTACTGAAAAAGTAAGCTGTAATGCAAGTTATTAGCTATCCCACAGTAATGGCCTATGTGCAGTCCCTTCCTTCCTGCCAAATGTGAGATCTCCTACTCGATGAAAGAGTGGTAGGGTATCTTGCACTTTGTGAAACGACATATGCGTGARTGCTTAACAGGTGCTATATGGACGTACTGATGTACCTTTCTTAATAATTTTATAATTCTGTACTGAATTTGCATTCAGCTCTTKATTCAGAATCCTTTCAAGTAAAAGAACGTATGCACGGGGCACYGGCCTTGACCTTGAGCGCATCGCAGTTATAACATCCTTGTTCCTGCGACGYTTCATGGATAATAGCCAGACAGTTTAAAAACTACATACATGTTCTCTTTTAGAACCTCAAATGTAGGCTCTGATTACACTTTTTGCTTTTCTATTTAGATTCTATCACAATAAATTAATATGTAGGAGACTGCTTAAGGAGTCTGTAAAATTTCCAGCACTGGAAAGAACCATCATCTTAAAAAGAACAGTCTGAGTATAGTCTGTCAGGAATGGTTAGGTGTAGTTGATGTAACCTGGAGATAAAATAGGTGACCTTCTTAATCCATTTCTCCCCTTTTTCTGTGATTCTATAATTGCCTGCTGTGAATAGGAAAGTCAGTGACTTTACTCTTTAGCATGAACTTTTCTTCCCAGAACTAAACTAAAATGCATTTGTTCATTTGTTTGTTTTTCCCTATGGGTAATTTGAAGTGTCAGGATATTTTGTTCCAGCACTTTTCAGCTACAAACTCCACCTGGGATATTTTTGGCACAATCAACATTTTCCAAGATGGTTTCCAGCATTCATATAATATGGGCACAGCCAGTTTCCATGTATTAATCCTTTGCAAAACAGTGCAAAAAAGAAGGGCATTTCCTTTGGGTCTACCTTACCCTACTGGATCTCTTCTAAATTACAAAAGTGAAAATAAAATTAGAAGAGAAAAGCAATTAAAGCAAACTGAACTGTACAGTCTTAATACCAATGCAGAAACTACATGCAAATAACCTCAGGTAAAAATTACTGCTGCCTTCAGTGCAACAGAGTTTATTTTTATGTATGCAAACTGTGTGCATACCCGCTTCAGGGTTATCTGAGATCAAAGTAGCACATAATTTAAGGAGATTTTGCCTCAAACCTAGGTTTTTATAAAATAAAATATAAATCAGTGAAGAAGACTACCCCTTGCTAAGGATTTCAGGACTGAAAAATGTGCATTAAGTTGTTGACTAGGAAGTTATGAAGGACTTTTTGGATCCAGAACAGACTTTTGCTCATCTTGGTCACACAAGGGAGAAATTCAATTGGTTTCTTTCCAGATGATAACATGTAAATACTCTAATCAATCTAACTGAGGTAATAAAATATCTTGAAAATATCCTGAACTACTATTTATAAAGTAGATGTTATATATGGAGACAAATATCTTTCTAAATCTTTTTTTCACATATTGTTACTACAAATAAGAGATGATTACTATAAATGGGGAATTTAGGAAAAGTTTTACTGCTTGTGATGGGAACCTAGTTTAGCCAGAGCACTGCATTGGATTTGCCTACATTTTTTCCTTTAATCAAGTGTGTTGCAACTACCAATTGCTTGCAGTCTCTTGAAGTCAGATTTTCTCAGCAGAAATATACTACCACAAGGCCACTTTTTAGAAGGGAGAAAGTTTAGTCTTCCTAGTAAAACAGGTCTGTATCAGAGAGTTTCAAAGCCAAAATCTCCTGCCTGCTGTTTAATCCTTTACCCTTGATCTTAGCCCAGTAACTTTCCTGGACTTCCTCAGTTGCTTGAAACTCTGCGTAGTCCCTTGTGAGTCACTAAGGAAGGTTTCTTTTTCCTGCTCTCCTTCKGAGCTTGCCCATGTACCTGCTCCTTCCAGGTGAGGCAGGCTCAAGGCAGGCTCAGCCCTTCCCAGCCCCCAGCCATTTGGGCCAGTTCCCGCGGATCCTCGCCGYGGCAGCTCCCAGGAATGGCCAAGCAGACAGCCTTCTGCCCTGCCACACACACTCAACCTGCCAGTGATCCACCAGGAAACAAAATTATATTGTTTTTATTTCTTTTTCCAGGCCATTTCACTTGTACTCCCATTTATGTGGCTTCTCTGTTGCAAAACTGAAAGTGATAAAGATGCTTTGTGTAACAGGTGAATTAATAAGTGTTTGCGAAGTGTTCGCTTTGTGACTCAAAACTCTTCAACTTTAAGGAGAAATATAAATGCAAGTTGGAAAAGTTTTTTTTAAAGGGTTATTTGCTTGTCATTAGTAATGATGAGAGGTAAAAAAAATTTAAAATTTTGTATAAAAGAGTACCTCAGGTATGGAATCAGAAATGGGAAGACACTCTCAAAATTCAAAGTTTCTGTGTGCCTTATTGTGTACTAGATCATGTAATTAAACATTCAAATGTTATTTGAGGAAATATATTAAATAACCTACTAGTATTAAGCCAGTTATCTAATTTTACATAATTTACTTCATGTCAGTTAAAAGTGTAACTCCTGATGGCCTTCATAATCTTTAAGTTAATAGAACTGAGAGGTCTCTTAACCAAGAAAAACAAGTATCTCCAGAGACTCGCTAAAATAAGTGCCTAAAATAGAYAGGATGAATCACTGCTTGGACATGCCTGTTTTTCTCCTTTGATGAAAGATTGAGCCTAAACTACTAGTGTAGGTTTAGGCRTCTTTAGACATTTCACATTAGTTGGGATGCATTCTATCCTAGATGTTCCCATCAGATACAGAGATGTTTCCAAAGATACGCTTTCAGCTTTGACTTTTTCTGGGTGGAATGTTACTGTCACTTGTAACACGTAGAGGATTGAAACCCATACCAGCACTAACGTTAAATGTAGTATAAACACAAAGCAAAAAAAATTTTTTATTTTTGCTCGCAGAACTCTATATTTCAGATTTCAGTTTTCAGAACAAAGAAGTGAGAGAATGGAAGGACATCCTGAATTTATGCGTTTCCTCTCCAGCTTGGCTTGATTAATTTTATGTACAAGGCTTCTGTGACTTGAAGAAGACATCAGAAAAAGCCAGACAAACAAATAAAACCACCTTTGAATAAAATATGAGGATCCTAGAGACAACAATGTGGTGCCATAGGACACAATACCAAAGACATGGATCTTGTGGTTTCAAGTTCTCAGAAGAAAAGTTTAGTAATTACTAAAATATCCTGGGATTCTGGGATCACGTCTTAAAGAACTTATCTTGTCTATTTTGGTTTCTGGGATCTTTTCATCATTCATAGGTCAAGCACTCAGCGTTCAGCCCAGTGTGCTTGTTATTGATCTAAGAAAAATCCTGCCAATTAGCTAGAATCTTTGTGGAAGCATATTTTAATACATTTTTAACATTAGCATCCATGCCCCCAGGCAGGAAGACAGATATGAGAASCAACAGAGGCAAGGGTAGATCAAGGTCAGCATTTATAACTTTTGTAATGAATTCTGGAACTTGTGTGCAGAAATCTTTAACCAAGGGGCAATCATAAATTAAAGAAGTTAAAACTTGAAAATAACTTATGTCCAGCAAAAGGCTCTTTATAACTTGATTTTTCTTTAGGGAACACGGAGACTGTTACATAACAGCAGACTAAGATGTTAAAAGAAAGTTTTCCCAAACCAATTTTTCCATGATCTAGCAATATGATATCTGTGATTCCAGTTATCACTCTAGTTATAACTGGTCCTTAATTATATATAGGCCTATAATTAGGCCTTTGAGCAGTTATACCAATACAGAAGTTGGACAAAACTACACGAATCCAGTTTTCCATTACCTTTTTACTCCAGGCAAAAAAATTACAAACATTTAGGATGTACTTTCTCACTGAGAAAGTACAAGAATAATGTAAAAATTTAGAAGAACTTCTGACCATTGTTCCAGGATTTGAGACAGAACTTTCAGAAAGACCCAGAATTTGCCTTTGACCAAATAATTAGATTTGGCAAGCAAAGACATTTGTTCCATTCAGTCTGATGTTTGTTGGGACAGATAGTGGTTTTGCAGTTTGGATATGAGAGAGAATACAAAATGAGAAAGAAAAGAGACCTGAGGGACAAAGCTGTGTACTGTTCAAACTCAGAACCGACAAAACCAGTGCAAGGAGTTGTTCATGCTGTAGCATAAAATGTAAGATAAAACAATGCCCAGAAGCACTATTGTACAATGGTTTATCTGCCACAGTACTTGCAAAAACAGTGGCAATATATTCAAATCGAAAACTAGGCTTTGGTCCTCAGGCACTGGCATAAATAATTTTCATGTCTTCACATATAGGAGGTCAATACTGGCTAAACATAAACCACTTATCCCCATAGCTAAAAAGGTCTTAACCAAAACAGAAAACCCTCCAAGGAATTTAGTTCTTGTTTGTTTTCAGATGCAATTATATGATTTGCAGATTGGGCACAAACCTGGAAGAGATCTGTTTGATCCTGACACTCTTCCCAGAGCAGCTGACAAAAACAAAGCGAGACACAGTCGACAGCGTGTGTGATGGACAGCAGACCTCGTTTGTTCTCGCAGTGTTTTTTTCTTTTACCRTATGTTCTGGTTAAATGACGTGGATGAGCAGCGAGGAGGAGAGCTACCTGCTCGTCTTGCCCGGGCTGCTGCACGTGGTGCCAGACACGACCCTTGGGGAAAGGGGAGATTGCCCAGCCGTCCCCGGGATGCCCGGCGGAGCAGAGAGACGCCGCCAACCGCAGCTCAGCCGGTCACGCCTGGGCTGGAAGGGCTCCCAGCGGAGCAAAGAGCAGTTGCCAAGCCAGGGGTCAGAGGCGGTGGAAAGGAGAAGTCTCAAGGGGCCTATAGAGGATTGTACAGATTTATAAAGCAGGTGGCAGTTGCAGTTCTGTCTTCATTGATTCAAAGATCTCGGAAGGTTTGGGGTATATTCACTTAGAAAAAGTAATGCAGGCAGTTCCACTTCAGAGCACTCATCACAGCATGCCACCAGGTTAAAAAAGGAAGAACAAAACCTACCTTTCCTGTACTGGAGGAAAAGCATATTGTGATTGCCCAAACTACTGTTGAGAATAAGACAAGCGAAAAATTACTAAGAGTATTTGGGACAGTGTAATCATAGCCTTTATTACCTCTGAGAGAGAGAGAGTTGGCAGGAAAAGCTGCGGTTTTGTTTAAACACTTCTGAGCAGTTCTTTCTGAAGTGAAACAAACATGTTTAATGAACACACACAGGTCAGTTGGGAGCAGAAAAATATGAAATATAGTAAAGATGGTTTATATAGGCCTCAATTGAAAGTCAATATTGAGGAATCCTCATAAAAACKAACCCTACTAGTAAGTTAGTGGTAAGTGGATCAGCTGGAATCAGATGAGGTATTTGTTCAAGATATCATATAATTTATTTGTTTTATATTGACATTTGGTATTATACTTAAGTATGTGACTGTGAATATTACACCTAGTTTCATAATATAAGCCTTCCATTTCAACATTTGACCACAAACCAAGGATGTGACTTTAAGCTGCTCACAGTAATTAAGATTGGATACACATGTATATTATAAGTCCCAGCTGGTCCAGTTGGCTCAAGAGGCTTACAAGGCCACAGAGACAATACATAGCCTGTCCTTCATGGACAGAAGAACGGGCTGCGGCGCAGGTCTGATATTCTGCTCTGTCAAAAGTCKAGAATGGGAATGGCTAGCACTTCTGCCGCCTGATATGAAGTCCACCTATGGACTTGAAGATATAAAAGAAAACAGAAAAAAMCCATCTAATTTATTGCCTGGAGCTGCCACAGCTCCTGAAAAGAGGATGTTGTACATATTTCCATGATGGGAAAAAGTGGCACAGCCTCTCGTGATATCCAAATGGACAGGAGTTGAATTAAYTGTTCCTTTTCACAAAGAAACAAATGGAAAAATGGGCAACTGCTCCCAGTGCAATAGCCACAGGAGAGGTCTGAGTTRTCTGTTTTGCCTGCGGAGGTTGAAACCAGAAGCAGCTCTAGCAGCTTGAAATAACTGAGCCTTGGGGAATGCCATCACCAGAGGCAGTGGCCCAACTGCTCTGGGCAGCTACTGTGCTGACATCTTTGGACAGCTTCAGTGAACCGTGTGATTGCACAGCACAGTGTGGCACTTTAATAAAGACTYCCAGTTAGAGTACTCAAGAACTTAGCAATACGTCCAGAATTTTAAATCCTGTGCTTTGCTAGTTGTGTTTTGCTTTAAGTTGTGTTTTGTGTTAAGTTGAGAAAATCAGATAAARGAAATGGTATATTTAAGAAGTAGTGATATAAGCTATTTAGAACTGCAGTGATTAATGACACTTCWTGGTGAGACCTAAGCCGCTGAGTGAGGCAGACTTACCTCTGTCAGGCTTCCTAGCTCTGAGTGGTTTCTGAACACTGAGCAGACTCAGCAGCGGTCTCTGAGGTCATGGAGTTAGGTCCTGTAGCTCTACTGCCCTATGGTGCTCCTTGTTTTCTAGAAAAGACTATGAGGTCTACTGGCATCTGGTCCCAAGTGGCCCAGGACCTATGTGTCAGGCTTCCTGAGGTTTTATCCAGGGTACCCGCAAGAAGTAAAGGAGTTGATCCTCTATCTCCATCACTACATGGCTGTGCTAAGGGCTTTCTGCCTCAAGTACAGAAAGCAGGCCCTCACGCATTTAAGAATATCTGCTTTCATGTAACTTCTTTAAATAACSCTGTGCAATGGAAATGTAGCCTCCATCCAGAGCTGATGTGAATTTCTGAGGAGTGCACCAAAATGCCAGTTGTGTCAGCACAGCTGCAGGTGACATAATTAGTCAGCATGTGGCAGGCTGCAAACTAAACAGCTGGAATTTGGGGTCAAGTTCTGGCCTCTAGTTGTCCATTTTGCTTAATAGTCATGGTGAGGTGAAAAATCACAGGTCAGAGACTGCTCTCATCACTCAGTGTGGATGAGGCCACTTTGCACAGGTTTGCACAGATATGCCAGGACACTTGCCCTTAGGCCAGAGACCCTTCTGGCTGTTATCTGCCTAAACCTTCCACGTGTCTGATATCACTCACATGTCTGTGAGAGGCTGGACAGACTCTAGATCAGTACTAAAGAGCTGCTGCACCTTTACAGAACGTTCTGGTTAACAGCAGCCCTCCAAAATTATTTTGGTGCTGTCTACCAGCTGTCCAGTTCTGGTGCTTTCTGCCTAGATTTTTTCCTTAGTCCCACAGATCCCTGGAATTTAAACTATTCTGCCGTCTTTCATCCCCATGTATTGATCCCATAAATCTCACTGTCTTGTGAGATTTATGAGATTTATGCTGTCATATTTGTTAYTGTAATGAGTCAATGATGACCATCCTTAAATTGTACATATTAACTGCCAGATAAAATATTTAAGCAATTTTCTTAACAAGACTCTTGCTTTGAGGCCAGGGTAGCAATGGATCAGGAGTGCAAGCTTTGCCAAAACACACTCTAAAGCTCCAGTATTACACAATGGTGATAAAGCGTTTATGGGATGATTTTAAATGACGATGATCATCATTTACTTTGTTCAACACATTTATTAAAATTACTATTCAACCATTAACTAGCTGGGTCTCTGGGACAGAAAGATAAAGATTCATTTAAACATTAAAATGTTGGAATGAGGCCATAATGATTGAGGAGGAAGAAAAATCCTATACCTACTAAAATGGCAGTGATGAGAAATCTTCGAACCCATGGGGTTATTAAGATGTCTAATAGGTGCTCGTTTTTCAGCTGTATTTTCATTTATTGTGTATCCATGACGATGCTTAATATTTATTCTTATTCATGAAGTTCAGAGGCAATCATCTGAAAATGGTCTTTTTTCTCCCCCCTTGGATTGTTTACCAAATTTTAGGTAATTAGAATCTRATGTGGAGTTTTCTGTTTCCTCCAATTTCCTGCTGCTCAGTACCATCTACTAGGTAGTGGAGGATATAATTATAACTAGAGAGTGCTTGAATGACTTCTGGTAATTGGAATTTCAGTAAACCCTGCCAGGTCATCTAGCAATATTAGGCAGACATTTAAGTCATTGCTCTCTTGACAATCTTCTGACTTTTTTCAGATTATGAAGTCATTAGATGAGTCCACATATTTCTTCTACGTGGTAAGGATATCTTCTTTTCAGTTCCTGAGGTACTTGCTATTTTATGCTCCCGTGACTGTTAATACATACAGCAGCCCCATAAATCCTGTGGTAATCTTGAAAATACTTGGTTATTTTCCTGAGAATATAGAACTAGACTATATTTCTACCTTATCTGTCTTTTCTGGAATGTATTCAAGTTACAGTATAAAGGAAGGCTTTATAAAGGAAGCCTTTATACAAACATATTTATTAAAATAAATAAATTCTTTTAAAGATTATCATTAAAATAAGTACAATTCTGTCCTTATATGGCCTAAGGGATCTCCATTCATGACATTATCTGATTTGATGTTGGCACATCTTGGTCTCAGTTTTACTGCACTCTTTGTAATTCCTGCCTTGAGAGGCTTGAGTTCAGATTCATGAAAACTCATGGTCCTTGGCTGACCRTGGGGGAGCTTCCCACAGGGGAAGCTGCCTGGGGCTTTCCGTAATTCTGCCATCACACATCTCCCAGCTGCTTTTCTGCTTGACTCTTGGGAGAGGTACTGAGGCCCATGGTGACTCTTGCRTGGTAAGGCTTTTCACTCATTTCGACAGCAATCCTGTTTGCATCAAGGACATGGTTGCACATCAAAATAAAAGGGCAACAGAGGCACGAATGAGGTGGGTTTAACCTTTCYAGCAGGGAGATGAGGTGGCTTCAGTGTGACACAGCCTTCTGGGGACGCTGGGTACCTTTTCCTATGTCTAGCCTGGGCTGAAAGCCATGCTGCAGTTTCTTTGTACTTAATTATTATTTCAGCTACCAAGATTAAAATTAGCACACCTGTTTAAACTCAGTTTAAACACCACAGTCATTCTGTGGCCTGCAAAAAGGAAAGAGAAAAGGCTTTGTGTAATTCATTAATTACTAAAGTTCATTCAGACAGCTATTTCCAACAATGTCAAGCCTTTTTTAGCKTCACCAAAAGTATACTGGCAATCAAGAAAACAACATTTAAAAAGCAAAAGCTTTAAACACTTATCTCTACGTTGTGCAACTGTTTGTACTTTTTCTTTCCAATCAGTTAGGCAAACTTCTTGTGGTTGGCAGCTAACAAAACCCACAGTGGTAAATGTTTAAGTAATACAGGAGTCACATGTATCACAAAGAAACCTGCAAGTTTAATGCATATCCATTTTCTGATAATATTATTTGTATGCTGTGTTCTTGCATGTATCTTATATATGCAATATGTATGTCAATAGCTATCAAAGGTAGTAGTTAATATATGTTGACACAAATACACAGTACTTTCAAGCATCTGGTATATAAATAGGATAATCATAACATAATCAGGATGAATAATTTAATTTTTAATGTCTCTTGTCAATGCAAATACTTTGTTAAACTTTCTATGATCTGAGAATTAGTACTAATGATTTTGCTGTTTATTTTTTCAATTAATTTCAATTAATATTTAAAGCAAATTGACTAATTGTGCCTAAATTTCATTCTAATGTTACTCCATGAGTTATTTCAGCTGGTTAGGATAACCAGAGTCCCTTGGTCAGCATAATGGGTAGGCCTATTACAGCTGACAARTAAAAAACAGTTCTCCTTTGGAAGTCTGTTTTTCTTTTTTGTGCTGCAAGTATGCTGAGASATCACTTATGACTTAGAGATGAGACACTATGATCTTTCTCTCCCTGATGCTACCTAATGCTTTCTTATAGGAGGTTTCCCCTGTGGTCAGTAGTTTGCTCTCCTAAGACATCTGGAACAACAAGCCCAGAAAGTACAGCACCGGTAATAGACAGACATTATTCTATAACAAATGGAATTTAGAATAAAAAAGGAGGACTTTGATCTAGCTTAGAGAAGTGTCCTGTGTACTTCAGTGCTTGCCTGAAGGGTCTGGCCTGTACAGCTGACTAAAAGAGTAACAGCAAGGAAGTTCCTTCCAGTTCTCGATCCTAATATACCCTCTTCATTTGCTTCAGAGTAAATTGCAGCCCTGAGGCTGCTCTAAATTAATGAAAATTTGACTCTGGTTCCCATGCAGGAGTCTGTGAGAGAAGAGCCATAGGAGACACCTGTGTAAGTGGGGATTGACCTTCTGGGGCTTGGGGGCTTCCCTAGCAAGGGGGCTGTGGTTGAGTGGTACGTAAGGAGTGTTAATGTTAAGTTACTTGCTTGATTTTAAAATTTTCCTGTTCTCTGTTGTACTTTTACTGATTTCTCAGAGCTCTGGTCATGTGCATTCTTTTTCAGTTGTAGCAGATGAACTGTGTCCCAGCATGAAGACTTTTTTTTTTTTTTTTTTTTTTTTTTTTTGAGGAAGGGATGTGTAAAAGCATGTTTATTCTTTCTTGCAAAGTATATATATTCTTTGTTTTGAAGAAGAAGAAGAGGCTGAGTGAGAGCTAGATGAGATACAAATATGCCATAGAGGAAAAAACATCATTTGTTGTGTAAATAGATAATGGTATAGGAAAGTTCCATCAAGATTAAAATTAATTATTTTGAAGCCTCTGATCTRTTCTAATCCAAGATGATAGATGCAAAAAACATCTTAAAAGAACATTTTTGCCATAAGTTTGAAAAAAAGTGTGAAGTTTAGCAATATATATAAAAAAAATAAAAGTAAACAAACGTATTTGCTTAGAAAAAAAGAGATGTACCTTTAAGAGGAAAGAAGAAAATCTTTGTGCTTTACACATGCACTAAAACCTGGTCTTAGACAAAGAGCTGAGCTATCCTGAAAAGTTTTGGTGTGTTTTGCAGGCAGATGTTTCCATTTATTGGTTTTATTCTCTTAGTAATATCTACTTTTCTAATTCCTCTGTGTAATGCCTATGGCATTTCAGGAAGCTGAATGATAATCTCAGCATCTAAATTTGATCTATTTGCTATCTRAATCTACTATTAATTATGTGTGATAATGTTTGAAGGTTCTGTGACGTTGATGGCAAAAAAATAAGGCTAAACTTTTTGACAAGCAATCAGTGAAGTTTTAGGTGACTATACATAGGCCCAACTACCTGTTGGCCCTTGATTTCCTAGCTTCCAGCCAATATGGTCTTGCTGAGGATACAGCAGCTTTCCCAGTGTGTCTTTACTAGCTCTTCCCAATTCTACTCATTTGGTCCAAATAATGATCTAAGTTAGGTTCGGGACTGCTTGTTTAAGGAAGAATAGTGAGGTTCTGGGGTTATCCATCGTTCAGAAACCCTGGTTTGGGGCAGTGCTAGGAGAATCTTCCTAGAGGATACGTGCAGGTACAGGAAGCCTGTTGTGAGCAGGCAGCTGTTCTTGATGCAGTGGGAGTGTGACCGACTGATGCTCGGAAGATGCCC
The DNA here is from genome assembly GCF_003343005.1 of Rhea americana. NCBI lineage: Eukaryota > Metazoa > Chordata > Aves > Rheiformes > Rheidae > Rhea > Rhea americana. The sequence continues at coordinate 5,179,309 of NW_028185372.1, read as the reverse complement.
CGAAGGGCTGCAGTGTGGATAAGGACGTGCGCCCTTGGTGGTGGGCTCCTTGTGAGCTCTCCAGCAAAGTGGTGCAGGAGTCAGCTCAGAAGGCGCCTTACTTTGGAACAAACTTAGGTCCACCAGCTTGCCTGTACTAAGTTGCAAAGACTTTAATGAAAGGCAACTTGTGCTGTTATTTACCATAAGCATTTAAGTCCTTATGTCATTGGATCAAGTCTTCCACTAGCTGATTAAAGACAGATGCTGCGAATGCATAAAAACATAAGTACAGCATGTTTGGCCCAAATCAATATGAGTAGATGTTCTGAGAAGTAAAAATACTATTTAATGTCTCCTAAACTGCTTTTCAAGGCGCATCTTTTCATTAAGGCACTGTATCCTTAACACTGAGCTGCTTTCAAGGTTTAGCCCTCAAAATTCCTGTTCTCATGCAGTATGTTTGACTGGAAATGAACTAGGCTCCTCTGGAGAGCAGGGGAAGAACTAGGACTCCCCAGTCATTTAGAAGTTTAAGCCAAAAATCAAATCCAGTGGAAAAGGAAAAGAGAACAGCTGCCTCACTGAGCCAGGAAATTACCATTGCTGTGTCAGCTTTGGCAGAGTGAACTTTCTTTGGGTTTTCAGGCGCTGCCCCTCTCATATCAGCAAAATATTAATTTTCATTATCTTTTTCATCATCATTAATCATCTCATTGCTAGTTTTCATTTGACTATTAAATCCTGATACGAGAAAAAATACCTTGTGTTAAATCAGTGAAAGAATCACAACAACAAGCAGACAAGCTTTCTAGTTTTTAAATATTCTTTTAGTCTGAAACATGAAGATGCAAGCTAAGATTAGACTGAGAACAGTTTTGCTTAGAATTTAATTTAATATTCATTTACTCTTTTAGAATTTGAGCAGACCTTTGCTTGTGAGTTCATAGGTGAACTCTCACAAGCTTGAGAATAAGATGATGGCTGGTGTCTGGCAGGGATGCAAAGAGGAGTTACACAAAAAGCTATCTGTGACGTCCTAAAAAAACACAGTATTTGACTATATGGTTACACATTATCCTGTATATGTAAGGCTATCATGTGGACATGTGAGAGAGAACCCCAGAAGAACTGGCAAATTTCAGGAGCCCAGGTTACAGGCACTCAAATCTACTTTTAAGATTTTAATACTAATTAAACAGGAGGCAGATTAAGATCTAAATCAATAGCATTTAAACCATTTCTTTAAAATATTTCAGGAACATTTCATAAAGCACTTCATATTAGAAATGGTCTTTTGGGAACTTTCTCTAATAAAAACACTACCTGAATTTGAATGGCTGGTAACTGATCTGTGATTAATGATGCAAGAGCATTTAATGTCTTTATCTAGGTACCTGCAAAAATTACTTTCCCTGAGCATTGTTGGTCATGATATGAAAACCATATCAGCTAAGTATTCATCTTATCAGACTGCATAATGAAGCACAGAGAGCTTTAATTTATCTTTTTATGAGATGATATSTCTACAAAATATAGTGATTTCAAGTCTGGAAGAAACCAAGACATTTTGTTACTCCACAGCACAGTGGATGTGCTAATTAGCAGCAATCACACRGTTGAGTAGGCATAATTCCCTTTTTTTTTTCTTTTTTTTTCTTTTTTTCCAGGCTAAGTAGCAGACAAAGTCCATTTTGGGCTGCTTCTGTTTCTAGTCTGGCTAAGGCACTACCCATCCCTGCTTGGCCCTACACCGAGAACAGACATCCCTCAAACTATTACAAAGGAACATTAGYGTAAATACTCAGAAGCACATAGTCTCCCAAAAGAATTGGAACCTAAATCTTCAAAGTTACCACTTCTTTAACACCAGATTCACTGTGTTCAGTCAGCCTTCCTAGAAGGTAAATATATTTCACAGATCAATCACATAATATCATATAAAATTGGATCTTTTATGGATAATTCTGACCTTTCCAACAGATGTTAGTAAACACAAAGTTCTTGTTCCTGGGCATTCATTTAATGTAGGCAAAATATATAGAATTTGGGGAAAAAAGCAAGGTGCCATCTATAAATGTGGGTTTTTTTGTTTCCTCTCCCCTGCAACTTTTTAAGAGAATAACCAAAAAGTTTTCAGAAAGTGCTGAGAGCTCTTGAAAGAAAAGACCTTTCTCAGTTGTGCAGGGACAAATGGCATGAATAAGGGATCCTTATTTTCAAAGAGAGTGGAAAGATTTTGGGACTTAAGAAACAGACCCTTAGCTGGTATAYGTCAACAAAAGCCAGTGGCTTCGACAGAGGTACAGCCCTGTACCTCGTGCCAGTCTCTTATCAGCAATTAATGTCAATCCTATTATCTGATAAACAAATATGAAACATGGAAGGTTTAAAACCAAAATGCATACCAGATTCTAACATGGATCTAGACTCATGTTTTCTGATGACCTAGGAGCTGAAGCTATAACTTTTTGTATTTAATACTTCTGACTCAGAGCACTTTGTACTGTACTATAGAACTCTTAACACATTTTTTCCTCAAGTGTTTAGTAGTTTTATTTTTCACAGGACTGAAGGATCTAGTAGCATAGATGTAGGTCTGTTAGTTTGAGTGCAATTAATTAAATCAGTATTAATATTTAAGGAATTTATGTTGTATTACCCTATATCAAATAACTGGAAATACAGTGATAGTATAGCAATTAATCTTATGTTTGATTTGAGCAATGGAATGAGTAAAACATTTTCTTAACAGACAGTTCTGTTGGTATATGAGGTATTATACAGAAATGAAAACTTCAGTTCTGAAGCCAAGTGTCCAGGTAAGAGCAAAGGGGAGGTGAGGGAACACACACACATCAGTAGCTCTCTATTCACTCCTGGAAAAGATAGAAGATGATCAAGCYGTGTGAAGCACAAGCAAGACCTGAATTTGACTTGTTATTCTTGAGGATACTTTCATAGTAAGAYAGCAATGAAGAATGAATGCACGCTTCACAAATGATCCTTGTGACCCAGCCCACATCTCTCAAAGCTCTGTATCAAGCTCTTAGGAAGATTCTTTTATTGCCTGTCCTCCTTTGAAGTGGTTGGTCTGCAAGTATTTCCTGAAATACAGGTGGATAGATGGGCTTTTCCTCTGTCTAATTAAAATGACAGTCTGTACTAGTGTCTTCTTTATTTGAATTAGAAAAAGGAAAGAAATAAAAAGCCTTGTGTTTAGCCACATGGAGTTGACATTTTCCCAGCCAGAATTTCATATCAAGATCTTTAAATCTCTGGATAACCCAGGCAGATTTAAGACAAGGGCATTAAGTGAGATGAGGTTTTGTCTGTCCATCTTACTTAGTTTAAAATCAGCCTAGTGCCAGGAGCCAAAACATTATTTCCAGAATGCTGGACACACTCCAACATTTACTGAGGTTACTTGCTTAGGAATAGACTGTATTTAACACAAGAATCTCTACTTCTTAGCTGAAAATAAGCTTTGCACCTCGCACAACAAATGATCCTAATGTTATGAATAAGTTGTCTTACTGAACACCAGAGGAATAAGGAGCCCTGGAACTCCTCCAAAGGTCAAAACAGATATGGGCCTTGGGTCTCTCTCGCTTATTAACAACAAACTCTTTGCTCTGCTGCCTGGTGAGTAAAGTCAAACCACATTCAGATCTRAAAAATGCCCTTAGCTGACTGGCTATAGTCCCAGTCACAGCATACTAATCGAAGTTTGCTTTTCACACAGAAATAATGGATACAAATAATTTTAACTGTTAGTGGATTGGTTCCTGCTGGTAATTGCAAATAAACTGTTTTCAAGCTCAACAAACATTTAAATGCTTAAGGAAAAGTTCAGCTTGGAGTTGCTCAGTTTTTCATTGGTGTATAATCTTGCAGGATTATAAAGAACTGAAGTAAGCAACAAGCCATTCAAAAGTCACCAAGGAGGGATTCCTTGAGGGCAAGAGGACTAAGAAGATAAGATAAGCAGACCCCTGTAATCACTCACAAGATATGCATCCAGAAAGGGAGTCAACCCAGCAGATAAGCAGATGCCTGTAATCACTCACAGAATGTGCACCCAGAAGGGGAGTCAACACAACAGCCAATTAGAAACTGAGTAGATGCGCTTGGACAATATTAGACAACCAATAGAAATGCTTTGCGAGGCGCGTTGATACATGAGCTTGTTAGAAAAGATATATAAATTAGATAGACAAAGGAATAAAGTTGGATTGAACTTGCATCACATTGATGTGTGTGTGTTCCTTCCCGTGCTTGCCAAGAAGGGGCTGCGGCACATTGGCTCTAGAAAAATCTGTAATCTTGGAAAATTAGTTGCCCATCAACAAACAAAGGAAAAATATAGCAAGGCAATGCAAGAGAGAAGAATTAGAGTTTATGTATTACTTGTTTTCTGTCGACTGGTTAAGGCTGGTTACTGTCCAGTCATAAGCTGGAGGAAAAAACCCAGACTTCTGTCAAGATGATGATGGTAGACTGAGAGAGAGACACTGAGAGAGATGGTGACACTGGTGACTGTGTTTGGGTATGGACCAGTCTCGAGGATGATCACACACATACTTGGGGATGGTCTTGATATTGAGAGGGAATTTGTCTCAGGTAGAATCTTGGTCAGCAAGTTGTGGGATATGTGAGGTGAGTGCTGTTTCCTTCTACTTTTCTTCTCACAAATCAAGCAAGTGGTCTGTGGTGAAACCACATATTTCGCCAGACAACCTTGCTTGTCACTGTCTCATAACTTTGTGCAGCTACAAATCATGTGCAAATGAATGGTTCAGCAAATGTCAAGAATTATGAAATGTAAGATGCTGCAGATGTAGATCTGAGTGTATTGCCTATGTTCAGGAGCAGTGCTAAAAATGTTCCTAAAACCTGTATACAGTCATCTAACAGACATGAAGTTTTTGTGGTTCCAAAATTGTGCAGTCATAGCAAATAGGGATCGTGTTAAAGCACTGGGGTGCCCTGTGATGCTGTAGATTTTAAATGAGAAAACTTGCACAGGTGGCCATCCAGAAATTCAGTACAAGACACTAGACTCTACTGCTTGAGACCTAAACTTATCTCTATCCTAGAACACATTCTGCAAGATACTTAACTCTTCAGACCCTGTTCTCACAAAACACACGTCTCTTCCCACACCAACTGCATCTTCTTAGTTAGACATTGAAATCAATTACTAGCCACTCTCAAGCTACCACTGAGGGGCAACAGAGATCAGTTCTGTAACTGAACGATCACAGTCCTAATCTCAAGGCCTGCTCAAGACTTGACTTACCCTTGACAACCTGTGGGGCTGAAAAGTCAGCATAAAGCATTTAATTCTGGCAGCTAAAGATTCCCAACAGGCTTAACAGCCATATAGACTTACAAACATTTGCTAACTGGCATTGTAAATAGATTTCAAATCATTCAAGCATGTTACTTTACACAATAGAACAAAATTCCTACATGTTGCTGTAGTGATGAGCTTGGATTGATCATAGGAGTGCCCAGATTCTACATGAACTAAGATCCTCCATGAACATAGATCTCCTTTATCAGCAAGTGCTACTTTAAAGAGTATACCTTCCTTCTTTTTTGTTGCTTTGATTTGTTTTTTTCACRTGGCTTTAGTTTCTGATAAGAACATGTCTCTCCACCCAAATCTCCAAAGGCAATTTCAGCACGTCTGTAAGATTAAACACAAAATGTCAACTAACATCTGTTCGTGTATGAATTCATAAATACAGGAATAATCAATAGCTAACTACACAGAGTTCTAAATGTCACCACTCTGCACTCACAGCGTTCAAACTTGTAACGGAGGAGCTTGCAAAGACCAAGCCTTTTTGTGCTCGGAACAACTACGATTGTGTGTGTTGCCAAGAATACTGAAGAGACATTGCCAGTATTGTCATAAGAGACTCACTGATTTGTCAAGTCGTTATTTCTGAAAAAAAAAAAAAAAAAAAAAAAAAAAAGGATAAAAGGATAAACACTTCTAGACAAGTTTCCTTGTAAATCCTACTCAAATTGAAGTCAAATTGAAGTCGTTCTCTGAAGAAATAGTTTCCAGCCCTTTTGTGATTTGGGAACATGGAAAAAATTAATGCTAAACAGCATTAATAGGGATTAAGTTTGTAAAATCAGTAGGCCAAAGTAATGTGAAGTCAGGAAGTCTAATAGTACTGAAGACCTGCCCTGACCCACTCGTGTGTGTGCGTGTGTATGTGTGTGCGCGCGTGTGTGAATAAATAGCAGAAATCCCAGAAGACTGGAAGAATGCTGATGTTACAACAGGGCTGCAGGATGGTGCTGYAGGCCAGCTAGGGTGAAATCTATCCTAGACAACATAACGAAAAGGTTGTGTGGCATTCATCTTACAAACAATTAAAGATGAAGAACATAATTAATCTCAATTAACATTATTTTTTCGTCAAAGAAACCTAATTCTTTAAAGAGACAGGAACTTAGGTTAATAGAAGTAGCTTTATAGATATAATATACTTAAAACTTTACCTGTGACTGTATAATATTCTAACTGAAAATTTTGCACATTTAATTAAGTAGTAGCCAGCTACTAAAGTGCTTGGAAAGGAATTGTCAATAAAAAATAATAGTAGAACTGGAATATTTCAAACGGAATTTCTCAGGAATCAGATGTCTAAACTAGAATGCGTTTTTTGTCATGGTTAAAGAAAAATATAAAATTAAAAATAATGGAAATTCAGTCTCAAGAGAAATTGAAAAATTGATTTAGACTTGATTAGAAAATGTAGTTACCTTCAAGAAGAGCAAATAACTTTTTCTATCATCTCATATAATTGCAGGTCTCAGGTGTACTAAGATGAGACCAGGCAAATTCAAATAAAAATAAGACACACACTTTTAAAGAGCAGATGCTCAGTCACCAGAGCAACCAGTGAAAAAAGGGACAAATTTCAGCCAAAAATGACTTATATTTTATATAAACACAAGTTACTGGACTCAATACAGAACTGTGTTAAATATTAATTACCTATGATTTACAAAAACCAGGCTAATGATTCTAACGATCCTTTAGGCTTCAGAATCCGTAACTCTAGTGATCTATTTTCTGTTGCTATTCAGACATATCCATTTTTAATGCTATTTTACTGAAAAAGGTAATAACTTATGCAGATCATACTCAATCTTGTTTCCTTTTCTCTCACCCTGGCAATTAAGTTCTTCACACAAATAAAACGATTTCTTTTTATTTATTTCTGAAATGGGGAAAGACAAAACATCTCATTTTGTAGATTCAAGCTCACACAGACCAGAAGAAAGGAGTTTCATTCACTGGCAAAAGGCACTAAATAAGGGTCATTTTCTTATTCACAGAACCAGAATATTTATATTTTCCAGTCCCAGTTCAACTTTGCTGTTGATTGTACTTCTGATAATTTATGAGTACCTCTTTGCTTCCAGAAAAGCGCAAAGAGTTCTAACAACAAAAATGAAAAAAAATCGTATTAATTGGAACAGCTGCTCTTTAGTTCTAGAAAAGAAAACATAAATAAAGCTACTACAAAGTGTATTTTACCCTTAGATGCTCTGATCTTTTCTGATCAGTTGCTGTGTACTCCCCCTGTGATGGTGAACAGCTATTGTATCTTTGCTCTCATAGAAATTGCAAGTGAGTGTCAAGAAAGTTGAAAAGTGTGGGAAAATATATGCATTGCTAGTCTGACTTTTCTTGTAGAGAGCTGCATTTTGACAGCTTGGTGTCCATAATAATAATTATGTTGGTGCAGAGGAATCCAGGATCAAAGCCCCGGAAGAGCTTATGCATATAACGACTGCAAAATCATTACAAKCCTTTGTAAAAATATTTCCTCAAAGCTTGCCAAGAAAAGCTACATTTATATATTAGAACTTTTTCCAATACTCTTTCCCTTACTTCCAGCTTTTCATTACCATTTTTAATACATAAATTCTATAATACTAGCAGAATTTATATCTTCTATTAATATTATATGCACATATAGAATATATTTTAATTCAGTATAGTTTGCTGAATATTTAAGCTAATTCTTATATATCCTGACATTAAAACTGACAGTAATGAGAGGGACAACACATAGACTGATCTGAAAGAAATGACAAGTCAAGCAATATTGTCTTCAACTCAGTATTGTGAAGCATACTAGATTCATCTAATGCACTCTTAATAGTGATGGTGCAAAGATCAACCCCGGGCCTTCTGCAGCTCCCTGACAGCATCACATGCGGAGGAATCTAACAGTTCTTTGCACTACCTAAGGGTAGTGCAGTTTTTGCTGTAACTGTGGAATGAGTTTCTTTCTCTAGGAATCAGAGAATGAACCATTCACTAAATGGTCGGCATATATTTTATTCTTCTGAAAAATAAAACTATAATCTGTTCTTGATTGTGAACAGAATTTGGATAGTTAAGCGAGGCATTAGGGAGAGATTTGTCATTTTAGCAATATCTATTACCACTGTTATTGTATGCATGTCTTACTAGAAGATTTTTTTTCATTAAGTATACATACTAGTAACAAGAAAAGTTTGTCTAGGAATTCTTTGGAGTAGAAGTCATTGCTTTTCTCTGCATATAGTGTCTGCAGAGTGCATTCGGACTGAATGGCTTACAGCATCATTTTTCAGTTGTCTGGACACAAAAAGCTAAAAAATTAATGTAGTTTCTTTTAGTTGCAACCCAGTTAAATCACCGTGAGCCACAGATGCAAAATACTCTCTTTAACAGTTATACATGCTACCCCCACCCACCYATCAGTGGCACATAGATAGAGTACCAGGATTCTTGTTATATAAAAGGAGAGGGAATCTCATAAGAAAATGTTTTATTGATGCTCACATATAATGCGCATTTTAAATGTCATGATATGGGTTACTGGCAAGCAGTGAACAGCTTGGAAAACACAAGATCATTACTTTATCAGTGTCCATACAGAAGGCTGATTGATGTCAAACTAGTACCTACTCTCTTACCCCCAGATTATTCATTTTTACTTACTGAAAATACATATGCCTAAGAAAGAAAAGAACACATACTAGCCTGAGCCAGTTTCCCGCTACTAACTCTAGAGCCCCTGATTCTCTCAAACTCACTCAACATTTATATTTTCCATGCTATTATCCTYTAGGAGAGAAGTGTACTTACAGAACACCCACGGTCAAACAAAAATACAGACAGAATATTACCTCCAGCAGCAAGTATTGRATTAATTTTGATCAGACCTCAGCATTTAGGTAGGATGAACACAATCTGTACAAACCACTTTTGTGCAAAGCCTTTCATACTGTTCCTTCACTAGACATAACTGCAGTTGTTTTTCTCTTACTGTCTAATCTATAATTTGTGTTCTTGGTAATTTGTGATGGATTGCAATGTCCTTTTCTCTAGACACGCGCTAATGAGCAGTCAATAACGTTCTTGATTTTAAAAAAATGTTATTTAAAAAGTACTTCCTAAACTATTGCTGTAATAGTTGCCATTTGAGCTTGAAGCAGCTGATAAATTCATCTATATATATTTTTTTCCAAGGACTCCTGGTACATCTTCCATAAAGTCTACTAGATTATAATTGATTGATTGTATGGGAAGTTTTGGACTCACAGTGCCTGGAAGTGAAGTCCTCACTGTGAGCAGAAACAAGCAACGGTGACATTCCGTAAASTAAGAAAAATTAATAAAATGGGAAAGAATGTTATTAAAATAATTTTTTAATAAATATCTACTGAAAACTAATTGAATTTAAGTTACCAGTCTTAGGGTCAGCCTGTGAGTTGGGGCTGAAAAGAGAAGTGCTACTTGCAATTGCTTAGAAATGGTGAAAATTTCATGAATAACATGATGTTAAATAATGCAAAACTAGTCCAAGGTTTTGAGCTGAGTAAGCTATTTTTTAGGTAATTTGCAACTGATGTTCTCAACAAACTGAACACATTTAAAAAAAGCTTTCCAGCCACATCACCTTTACTACTCCACCATCATGTTCATCAGACAGAAATGGCAAATGCAGTGTTACTCTGAACAGTACAGACAACGAATAACTGCTGTAACTTAAAGAGATAGATCCAAAATAAAACCTTCTTTTCAGTTAAAAAGCACAAACTTATTTTGAGACAGACAGACCATGCAAGCTCTGCAAACCTGATGGTTAGTGAATTCGCTTGGAAGAGGAGTGGCTTCTATTGGACATAAAAATATAGAAACATGATCATAAATCATATTCCTGAAAAGCAAAAATATATTTGAAAGAAGAATTTTTATTTTACAACACTAAAAATTCTGTATGTAATTTTTGGTCTTAAAAGTGTGCATTTTGGATGGGGTGTGTGCATGCTTGTATATGAGTGTGTTATTATCATTCAGAACGAAAACAAGGTGATACAGTAATAGAAGTGATACAATGAGAATGGAAAGGAACAGCCCAGACAATCATGGATTTATGTTCAAACCTTCCCTTTCATTACTTTAGGGCAAGAATCAGCATCAGCTCTATCACTTATATATCAGCTACTGGTAGAGATTAAATCAACTATCTTAAGAAAGGAAGCTATAAATCTTATTAGCCTGATTGAAAGTCACTGTATATCTGGTGGTTTTAGTGCCTTACATTTTCTATGGATCAGACAAATCATAGAAAATCCAGTGTTTGCTGGTTTACACCAATCCCTTGCTGAGCAGTCAGAGTAATTTCTCACTACAAGCAGGTGTGATTCAGTAGCAGAAAAGAAATTTAAAGTGAAAACAGAAGGAAGGGGGGGAAAAAAAGCATCTGTTACTCCTGAGCTCTAAAATTTATCAGTGTTTTATTTTTGTCATTTAGCTTTGGAGCTGGGCGAGCATGCTGGCTGGCTGGCTGGCTCACTGTAGAAGACTCTGTGAACTTGGGTGATTTGCCATTTTTGCTGTGTTTTATAGAAAAGCCAAAGTCCTAGTCCTACTTCCACTGAAGCTGATGTTAAAACTTGACAAGTGCAAGACTTGACCAAAAAGGCAGAGAAGTGATGAGTATCTTCAATATTGAAATGTATATACTGAATAAACGTCAAATATAGCTTTAGGAACTTTCATTTTCTTGTGACAGGGTGCATAGCCTGGGCTTCAGAATAACGATTATCCGTGTCTCATGTATCATATATTAGTTGCATGTGTTTGGTTCACATTAAGAAACATAATCCCAAAGGCTAGTTACTTTTKTTTCTAGCCTGTCATCAAGCTTAGAAATGTACTCTAAGTGTACTGAGGTAGGTGACCTCCATCTATAAACATGTAACATCCTTCCTCTGGTCCTATGGGAGGATAAGAAAGTTTGTTAATGAAAGTCTGTGCAGGATTCTGAAACCRTAAGTATGTTATTACTGTTTAGTGCTTCAGTTGATTACAGCAGTTATGGTCTGCTTGTCAACCGAAATCTTGCTCCCATTCTTTATAACTGATTAATTATGCATCAAGATGAATAAAATGCAATAAAAATGCAGGAAAATATGATCTAGATTTAGATCTAGATCCGGTACGTCACTCTTTGGGTCTATTTATATTTTTAATTGAATGTATGACCTTGTCAGATAAGAAAGCCCCTCTTCCTTGCTATTGTTTAAACCTTAACCATTTTGTCTGGATGAAAAATATTCACTTACAAGTAGATTTCAGAGGGCTCACGGTATTGTCATGTAGAAAAAAAAAGAAAAAAAAGAAAAGGCTCATTTCTCTTGCAGACTAGCATGCCCAGACATTGTAGAATGTGATTAATTAACATGTCTTTGGATCTTCTGGTACAAAGACCAGAAGAAACAAATCTAATCTTTATCCTTAAAACTGTGAAAACTCAACTCTCATGAAAACAAAACAAGAAGTGCAAACTGTATTTTAAAAACATTCTCCATTACACTTCATGCTGGTACTTCAGCAGACACATATTAATATTAAGCTGTGCATAACTTTGCCACCACCTAAAATGAAACGTGTTTAAAATGACTACTTCTGATACCAGTAAAAATAGATCACATATTGAAATTTGAAGGTAGATAAATCACTTGAAAAATACTGGAAAATGTATTCATAATACGTAAGATTCAGTTATGTATTACTTCTGGTCTTGTCCTATTAAGCTCGCTACTGTCCTAGCCTTGATCAAACATATATTTTTCTTTAATATTATTGGGAATGGAAAAAAAAACAATATCCCTTCAGCATTGCAGAATAAAAGCAGAAAACAGTATGACAACTGTGCTTTCTGTATCTTAATGCTTGTGAAATCCTCTGTTTTCCTAGAAATTACTACTTTTCATAAGTTTCAGTACAGGTCAGTTTTTAAAAGGATAATTTTGAAAGATTTATTATAAGCAATTAATAAGAATATGGAACTCAGTCTTTTCTGATATTCTTTCTGTTCATAGCTTTCAAGGATGCAGTTCTTCATCCATTCATAATGTAGACACACTATATTATTAGTTTCCTATAATCCATGCTTAATGTTACTAGGTAAACTCTCCATAGATTGCACACTACATTGTGAAATCTGCTCTGACTCTCACTTGCATATCCACCTTTTAGGTTGTGGTATCAAGAGGTACCAAGAAGAACCAAAACAAGTTCACCGTACTTAAAACACAAAATCTGTCCTTTTAATGTGAATCAATAGCTTTCTGGGAAAGAAACTACTACCCCATCAGAGATCTTTCTTAGAATTTTATTCAAATAATCTGAGACAACTCTGACAGAAAGATTCCCAACTGTTTTAGGAATAATAGAAATACTTGTCTGTTTCTATGCTTTTTTTTTTTTTTTTT
>NW_028185372.1:5099383-5164875 GCF_003343005.1 Rhea americana | reverse complement strand
CAATGAGTTTGGCCAAGCACTGGAACAGGTTAGCTACGGAGATTCTGGAATCTCCATCCTTTGAGATTTTCAAAATTAGGAGGAACAAGATCCATGAGCAACCTGATCTAATTTTGGAGTTATCCCTACTTTGAGGAGAAGGTTACAACAGAAGTCTCATCCAACCTAATTTTTTCTTTTTCTCATAGGGAAGACTTTATTCCTAAAATAACTTACACTACGATTTTTAAAAATACAAGTGTGTTTCAGTTTCAGATGCCTAACTTGAAACACTTAACAGTATTTCTAGGTACACACTCAAATCGCCACTTTTGCAAAGCTTACCTTCTGCACATTAGTTCTCAATTTTCAGTCTGCTGAGTCTGCTGTCTTCTTCCAAATAATTCAGCTGACAGGAATGCAGTTGTAGAAYTTTGTAGTTCAGTTTGATGAGATTGCACAAAATAAACTTTTTGGTGATTAGAAGATGATTTATCTTCTTAGATGGTGTTTATAATCCCTTTAAAAGTTAAAAAAATGCTCAGTTTCCACATTACAGGTTGGTATACAAGGCATCTGCTAAAGTGCTTTGAATACTAATAACTTATTAAACATCTGTATTATGTTAACTCCTTGCAGTGTTAGGTATTATAGTATTTGCATCAAAAAAAATCTTAATTTGTTAAAAAACTGAGCTAGTTCATTTTGCCAGAAAGGAAGGTTATTCACTAGCACCTATTTTTCTATGAGTACATTGTTAAACTTCTGCCACAAAACTTAAGAAAGGATTTGCATTATTTGTTTGCCCCCATTCCTCTCAGGTTACGGCAGAACCATTCTAATGACTTAGTCTTCCATCTTGTAATGATACTTCTGAAAATAACTTATTTTTGTTTTGAGAAGGATTAAGATTGCACAAAATACTAGATATCGATAATAGATCATATTAAAAAAAGAGTACRTCCAGATTCTCCAAAATGTTGTGACTATATCTGCCATTACTGGGTTATGTAATGACCCAGTACTCTCCATACTATCAGTAAATCACATTAACTTGATTATTTTTTTTCTCAAGAAAAGTCTAAAGCCTATTGAAGTCAGTCTTCCATTAACTTTTATGGAAGTCAAGATCGGATTTTGGATGCCTGGTGAGTACCTTATGCTAGTGTTTTAACATTACTACATTTGCATAACCTTGAGCACACACAAATTAAGGTCAGAATTGGCTCAGTGTGTTTTACCTGTTGCTTTTCTTTTCTAATTACTCAAAATATTGTAGACCTAGAAAATTGACGTATCATGAGATTTGATTTTGTGAGTTACATAGCAGAGAAATAAATGTGCTATGTCAAAGTTAAATCACCCTCTGCTATATTCACTATAAAAGCTTGTAGTGTTCTAGGTCCATCAATTTTCCAAGCCCAGGTTCTTCTCAATTTGAGAATGAAAACCTAAATGTAAAATGAAAAACTAAAAATGTAAGCAGCATCTGTCCAAAGCTAACAAAAATCCCCCCAAATATATGTACTTTTGCCCCCTTCAGATGGGAAATTACTCGTTTCCTTTTAACGATATTGCTGGCATTTCTCAGGAAAGTGTGTTATCTCATAAATATACCTTATTTCTCTTTTTTGGTCAAGTTGATATTTAATTACTTGTGAGCAGTGATTTAGGCACGTAAGGTGTTTCACTAATGAAAATGCCAAAAAATTTAAGTCCTTAAAAATTATGTGATAGCTGAAAAAAAGTGAATACAAGTGCTGCCTAAACTGCAGTCTTTGATCCTTAATGTAACAATGATATGTGCAAGTCCTTTTTGTAAGTCTAATCTTTGGCACCAAGACACCTTTGAAAAACTCTTTTCTTAATTGCTTCTTTGGTACTTAAATGCCTTTATAAATCCGTCCCTCGGGCTCTTATCACAAGTGAAAAATCCATCAGGTGGTGGGCATGTAATTGTTACAATTGCCTAGCCTTAATTTTTATTATAAGAATTGTTCTTAAGTGTCTTTAAAAGAAGGAATAAATTTGCCTTTCCTAGATTTCCTATGAAATTTAGATATATCTACCCATTTCTATCCACTGACTCTTCCTGCTTGCTCATATTCACATACTTTRGATGCTGCTACTGGGCTTGATTGATATAAATTTGAAGCTTCAAGTTCTCAGGTCTTATTTAATATATAAATAAAACGAGTAGATTTACTTAAGATTTATTTTCTGTCTTTAGTAGAGTTACTAATAGTTTACAATAAGGAGAAGAATCACTTCACTATTGAATATTTTAAAGTTTTAATAACTTTGAATAAAGCATACATTACTATATGCAAAAAAGCATCAAAGGGAAAGTAATCTAAAGTAAAAGGAATGATTCATGCAGTTAATAGAACTAAATGGATAACAAGTTGAAGGAATATATTAATATTACATTTCTGAATCAATAAATGAAAGTGAAAAATAAATGCTACATTCTTGTTGAGTGAGAACATCACTCAGGAATTCACTTTTCTTAATAAATTCCCTAAGTATTGGAAAATTTGTGTACAAACTTGAATTAATCAATTATCACAAAGGAACTACTATGACTGAACATCTACTACAAAGAAAATAAATAAAAATCAGAAATAAAAGAATACATACTCTTCTCCAAATAATCTATGTACCATTAGTCCAGCAATTCAAAGTAGATCCTGAGTGTATTAAAGCACCCAGTATCTGTAAATGCCAAGATTGGTATTGACCAATTCTGGATCACTGTCTCTGTCTACTTCTCACCATTCTAGAGCAAGAACACTCCATTCTGAACAATATAAGCTCTCACCTGGGCTACTATGATGCCCAGATGCCCATCGTCCAGCCATGTCATGTGGCTAGAGGAAGCCCATTCTCCTTTGCCCTCCTAAGACTTCATATGTTAACAACTGTTCTGGAGCATACATTTTGTCCAAACTTCATTTATGCATCTGAACTTGCTTATTTTTTAATATCAGGAGCCCAAAAGGTACATGCCACACGTATCATGAGCTGCAGCATCAGAAGAATGTTCCCAGCGTCAAGGAATTCCTGCCTCCTCCCCCACAAATATTTTAAAATTATAGTGCCACCATCACTTGGAAGGCACCCAATTTCCRGTCCAGATAGTCCAGTCCAGACTGATCTTTGGTTATCTGTGCTACAGTCTTCTTGTTTTTCAGAATTAACTTTCTGACTTAGAGCTTAAATTCCCAAAATAGGAAGCCTACTATCCCATATGGTAAACATCTTGATTAAAAGGGAAGACACCATGATCTTACAAAGCTGTCATGGTTTTTGCATCACTCAAATAACAGCTTAGTATTTTACAATACTCAAGACTCAATCACCATGAAAATCAAATCTGCTAACACAAGCTCAAGTTTTAACTCAAGACCAAATCAAGAATGAATTTCTGTTTTGCAAAGACCAAATCTGTGTCCTGGGTGGCAAATCGCAATTTGGTATTCCTAGGATAATATATCCTGATTTTCCCATTTGGCTACTTCAGAATATTCAAGTTAACCTCCACAGATTTTGACAGCTTAGTATGCAAGGTCACGTCAAATCATGTAGCAATTCTTTTAGCCTAGTTTATAAGTTGCATTGTGGGATTGTTAGGAAACATGCCTAACACTAAAAATTTATTGTTAATATAATTAAAATCTTAACAGTATAATCAACAAATTATTACTAGTGCAGATATAAATTTTATGGAAAAATAAAAAGAAATAAAGAATACTGAAACTAACTAAAGTTTCAATAATTATAAAGTTGCTATACTCTCRCTTGCTAGTATCTATCCCAAGTCTTTCACCAGGAGGAGGTTGATGTGGATGGTTTCTTCTTCCTCACTCTAGGGTCTAACTGGGTCATTTTTATATCTTTGCTGATATGTTTTTTACAACTTGCTTTTTCTTCATTCTGTAAGTCAACGTTGCAACTAATTTATTGTATACAGTACATTCTATGTATATTAGATACTCATTCTTCGTTCTCTGTTAGTCCTAAAACCAGTTCTGCACAGCTCCAGCTCTGCATTTCTCTTAACTGTCTCCCTGGTTACTTGTAAGTTCTTACAGGTGTAGGGTCTTCAGTCCCAGCCTGTGCCCCATGCTTGTACTTCTCTACATCACATCCTCTGTCCCCATTTCTCAAGGTACCATATCAGGCCTGTGTTTCTCCACAATACATCACTATGTCAGACTAATAAATATCTTGTTCTGCAAAGAATGTATTTGTTACTGTCTAAAACCATGATTACACCATACGGAGAAAAGCAATAGTATAATAAATTATGCAGAGTCATCTGGTCATTAGAAAAATTACTGTTACAGCTAAATCAAGCTCCAAGCAGGTCAAGACAGATTCAGATGAATCAAATCTGACAACTCTTCATCCTGAGGCCTTGCAAACTTGCAGTGGCAACATGGTAGTTACTTCATTAAAGAGCCACAGGATGAACAACCACAGTCAAGAACATACAACCCTACCACTGTACAGATGATAAAAAAAAAAAAAACTACCTCTATTCTAAAATCTTTTTGAATATGGAATTATATTTTATTAATTTGTTCTACATGACTAAAGTCTTTGCACAATGCCAGTCAAGGTATAAAAGAGATTATGCTGTACTTCATGAGCTGCAAAATAATATCCTACTATGGAGTAGGATAGCACTTTGCTTACCTGACCAGAGTGGGATGCCATCTGTGAAATACTTATTAAATAAGACAATGTATGTTAATACTGAAACCATATTCAATAATGAGTCCCACCAGGATATCACACGCACTATCAAAGTTAATTCATATTTAGTACTGACAGTTACATAACCAACACTTGCCAGTAGGTCAGCCCTCACARGCAGTTTATGCAGAGACGTGCAAAAAATTGTATGGATTGGTTCAACATCACTAATTCCTGTTTATACACTTCTTCAGAATAAAAGGGGCTTTAGACTGGTTCTGCTTGATCTACTCTGGAAATGAAGTAAAGCCACTTCACATCTGGATGAGAATGTTGCATAGCGAATTTAATGTCCGTTAATCTCCCTTTTCTCCACATGTTTAGTAAATTGTAACTGGCTTTCCCACATAATCCACTGTTGACAACCCATAGATCAAGTCACKTATAACTTCAAATTTGAGAGGATGTCAGCAAACACTGCAGCATTCCAGACTTTTACCGTATTTACAAACTGTTAAAAATACGCTAGTGGCTCAACAAGAACTTCCTTATTTTCACCTTCACAGGTCATCAAGTCATTTACACATTATTGTACCAGTTAAGGGCATAAATAATGGGATCCTAATTTTCCAGGCATAAATGTTAACAACATACTGCCTAATCATAACCCACATGGCCCTATAGCTATGGTAGAGCACATTCAGTGGAAACCAAAAGCCTGTCCACTGAGTGATTCAGCAATTAAACATTAGGTATTCAATTGTCATAATAAATAGAGCATAGCTTTATAGAGCTMACAGGTGCTGACTTCATCATCTCAAGACTGTGGATTCTAGTTGGTTTTTTTGGTACTAAAGATAACATACTGCCATTCAGTTCTTGGCACTTAGAAGTACCTATTTTCCCCTCTCTTTCTTTCTCTGGCTGCTTGCCCATTGCAGTAACAAAAGACATAACTGATTTCTAGATAATGCTAGTGGAAATCACGTATAATGACATTGCAAATCAAGTAGTATATAACTAATCCCTTTTACCTTCGCACCTGAGTTTTGACTGRCTCTTCTGAGTAAAGACTAACCCTTTCATCTGGTATTATGCCATTAGCTGCATTTATAAGACTAGCAACAAACATTAACTATAAAGTTCAGTAAAAATAAACAATTACTATAGTCAAACCAGTGTCAGTGACTAGACAGATCTGAAATAGCCGTAAGTGCTCAGTTTGGAAAAGAATCTGAGTTAAATACTATACTGCCATAAATAGTAGCTCTCAAATAGCCATTTATTTTGGCCAATTAAATGATTCATTAGGGATTTGGGAGGCAATGATGAATGAAATATCCAKAGGTGGATACAGCAGAGACTTCATATGTTAAATTATGTAGCCCAGTAGATTTGGGCTTACATATTTACCTACAGCTTCTCTCATACTGCCACCAAAAATACCTTATACTTCAATGCCATACAATAATGAGGTTTCTACTATATTAATGCAGATTGTGTTAAAAAGTAGATAAAGACATTTTCAAGAATGAGAGACTAAAGAACCTTTTGCCAGGATATCTCAGCAACTACACYAGTGGCTTGGTTTATCCATTAGTAATGAAAGGGCACAGGTTATGAATACTTTACACAAGCAGCAGAAAAATAATTATTAGATATAACTGCTTCTGTAGTTCACATGGGAATGTACTACTGCTCATGGGCATGCAGTACTTCCCTCTATTGAAAATTCAACAGCAAAAAGGGCTATCTAAAGGATAATACTCATGCTGACTAACATTAGACAACTCAGGAGGTTAGTCCTGAGTTTTAGACAGTTGCAATAGGTTGATGTCTGGGCAAAGGGGTAGTGTAAGCACTCCGAATGCCTCCCTGAAGAAGTGCTCTCTTTTCTAGGGAGCTTAAGAAGAGTAACCCCCTACCTTAAGTGGCAAAAGATAGGCAATCTGAATCCCCCAGYATTGTACAGTATAATCTGGTTCTCTGTCCTCTTTGTCACTGTCCAAAGTGACTCTTTTCCTTTCCTTTATACAGATAGATTCAGTTTTCATATGGAATCTTATGAGGAAATGAAGTTGCATAGCCTAACGAGCTATGCAAGGTAAAGCTTTGCAGTGCAGCAAGCAGATCTTTTTTTTTTTTTTTCAAGTAGTTCCCAACTTTGATTACCCACCTTCCTATAGTGTCAAAGTCCATGACCTACAGGTCAAACAAGAATGCCCGCTGGATGAAGACAAGGTCTCATTTCAATAAGTTAGGGTTATCAATAGTGGGAGGTAAAAAACACTTTGCATTAGCTTCACAAAGTGATATTAGCCAGACCAAATAACGGTAAGCAAGTTTACCCATGTAAGATCTYATGAAAACACTCCATACTATCAGACAAAAGCAAAGACTGCACTAGTGGTGAGTTGTAGTCATGAAGGCCTGAGCCAAATCTTATCTGTTTCTCCTGCCTGCCATAGAAAATTAGGTGCTGAACAAGAACGAAGTTGGAAGCATTTGCTTCAGCTGTGCAGGCTGTGGACAGCTTGTTAGGAATACTAGTAGATAATGCTCATGCATGGTCTATTAAATGCTCAAGAGGAACAGATCCCTGCCACATTTTTGAGCTACAGTTTAAACATATTGTACTAATACTTCTTCTAAAGTAATGATTCAAGTAAAACACCTGTACAGTAAAACACATCATTTTCCCTAAGATTCTCTAATGTTGCAAATATGGATTTAAATTGGAGGATTGAAAGGAAGCAATCCTTTTCAGTTTCAGTAGTATTAGGACTTAAATTGAGGAAGAAACAACTGGCAAATATTTTTGCACAGCAGCCAAGAAAATAGAAAAGGCCCTTTAATATRATGATATGCTATTTTATTCTAATCATTCATTTAAATTGCCTCTAGTAGAGTCRAAGTATCAGAAAAGAGATGAAACAATAAATCTTACAGGGTTCCATGTCAGGAAGGACAATATTGTACATTTGTTTTCAAAAATGTTGGTCCACAGGACATGCGCTAGGATGAAGCCCCCTGCTTGGGGAGCCTCTGGAAGGACAGTGCTTTGGGAAGCTTTGATCATATCACAAACTCCTGAGCTGCAGAAAAGCACACACTGTCTCTAGGGACTCCTCCAGCTTTCCTTGTCTAGCACTGCTGGGCACTTCTGCAATCATGTTCAAGTTTATAAGGAACACTTTTAAAGAGATTAGAATTATATTTCATTGCATTGTGTTTGACTCTATTTGTTTACATTATTTGATATCTTTATAGCCAACATACATTGTTAACAACACCAGAAGCAGCCTCTGGATTTATTTGCTTAATTTGTGGATCTTATAGAGCAGGTAAAGAAAAGMAACACTTACCAGGACAGAAAGTATCTGGAAATCACCAGTGATTCTCATTTCTGTTTCTCTGAGTGGAGTATAATAAAACAGAACCAGAACTACAACAAAGTACTTGTGAAAAGGATGCATGACATAAACTAAAATATGGCAAATACTGTCACATACCCAGTAACTGGAGATCTTTCTGGGGTTTTAATGTTGTATTTTCAGCTCCAACAGAAATAGCTCTCTTTCAAGTGATCAGAGCTTGTTTTTTTTTTCCTTTGACAAACCTTATCAAAAACTTCAGTGAGTAAAGGCTGTGGTACAAAAAAGTACAGAACTCCCAAAGTCTCTCAAATAGTTACCACTCAATTTATTAAAAAAAAAAATTTATTTCTCTATTAAAACAATTTTCTTTTCAAAGAATAGCTCCTCAGATGCTATTACCAGATGAAACATTGCAGGTTTTATTCAATTCCCAATGAGGATCTGGCTCTAAATCTGTAGTGAGATCCTGGAAGTAGATTTGCAATATAAATATTCAAACATATTTAATCATATGTTATTTGCTGATGCAAAAATTTCACCTATTGTATAATGCTCTCTTATAAGATAAATTTGTCGACAAATAATAAGTGATGTAATATCACCAAACTAATATTTACATGCTCTGCCGCCTAAGGTAGTGCATGAGGAAGTTGAGCTGGGCCTACCTGGTTCAGGCCTTCCTGGAGATGGTTCTGTTCTTCTCTCTACCACTTCCCTGTCYCAGATTAGTGGTTTCACTTAGCAGAAATACAGAAAGACAGAGAATAGAAAAGGGGAAGAGATGGGAGATGTGACGGGAAGGATGGATGAAGAGAAGTCTCTGGGGAAAATAACGCAAGCAGAGGAGTAGTCAATTCTAGGCATGTTCGGTGCTATTTCTGCTTCCCAGAATTTACATAGCCAAATGCAGTTTTCGGGTTCTAACTTTAATACTCAAACAAGTCCTCAATGGATGTACTCTGTTTTAGGCATATATGCTGCGGCACCCGCTGCTGTTTTGTAAAAGTATCTTTTCCTTGTGTTCTCAGATTTTACACATATTTATACTCAAGCTTTTTCAACRCACCTAACTAGCGAGCATTTTTGACCAGAGCTTCAGAGTACAGATGCTATCTTTACCTGCCATATCTCTCCTTAGTGACTGAGAACTTTCATCTCTTTAAAAACAAGATTTATTTAAAAGAGGAGGTTAGATTAAAGGAAAAACCAAGCGCAACAAACCCCATCTGAATACTTGACAAGATCAGTGAAGATGACTCCCTCAGCTCAGTTCTGGATTTTAAAAAAAAGCCATCTTTAGATGTTTCTTTTCTAAAGAAGAAGTCTCATTCTTCTGGGCAGATACACAGGATCATGAGGTACCAAGTCCAATGAGAGCTATCTTCTCTTCCTTCCTGATTCACTTACTATTTTTTCCTCTGATCCAGGACAGCTTCTATCTCTGCTTTCAAAACATTTTTTCTGACTACAAGTGTGTACAAAGGGCCTGGAGAACAGATGCATTCTCTGGGAGATGTAACACTGTAAATGAGAAGATGCTTTAATGATGCTTAATCCACAACTTTCAAAAATAACTATAAAGCAAAAGCATAAGAYTCCACATTTTAGTTGATTAAAGCTGTCTCCATTTTTCTAGGCAACTTTTAAAAAACTCTTTTGATTTCTGTTCCTGAAAAATAAATTACTGGTACATACCAGATTTATAGAACATAAAAAATTTGAAGATACGTTAAATATACATTGAAAATGTTAGACTCTTGATAAATGTTACCAATTCTGACTGCCAGAAAAGACGCTTCAGGAAAGCAACAACAGTTTAGATTAATTTTAAACAAAAGTTCAGGGGACTTTATTTAGCAATCATTTAAACTCCCCATAGAGTGTAATTGAGGAAAAAGGGATCACCTTTTATCACCTGTTAATATGAAGTCAGTTTAYTATTTAAATTAAGTAAACTACATTTTTAAGACAAATAAGGGAAATTAAGATGATCTGATTCCATTTTGTTTCACATGGAGCCAGAATTCGCTGTAAATCACAAGCCTCCATGGTCAACATTTAATTTCCTTCTATTAAAATGAGTGCTATAAAGAGTTTAGCTTACATGGTTTCATACACAAGTTCCTAAACCAAGTTCCTAAAACAAATTCCTAAAACAAACAGTTCCTAAAACAAAGATATTTTATTCTTTCAATCATATTAAATACAAGCAGCCCCCAAAAGTGAAATGAAACAAAGGGAAATTTTACTTCAATATCTTWGTTAAGTGAAGTCTGCAAATGTCATAACCATGCAATTTATGAAAAAAAAGGTGGTGAAATTTGACAAATCGGGGAGTTCAAGACTCAGTCAAGACTCATCTCTGGAGTCATATAAATTGGAAGGCAAATTAACATATCATGTGGAAGGGGATGGCTCTTTTTAAAATATGATGCAACTGTAAACGACAGACACTTTCAAAAAGTCAGGGCCCTGAAAGATTTATGTGGCGAGGTACTAAAATCAGAGGTACACAGATTTAGTCTTAGCAAATTCAAATCACTCAGCCAGMTTTTCAGATGATTTTATTCTACAGACGTACAGAAGGGGCTAAAAATATTCAGGATTACACCAGCTAAAGAATTGATTTCTTATATACATGTAACATTTCTAATAGGTTTACATTCACATCAGCCTCATTTTTAAGAGTACAGATGGAGAAACAAATCAACAAAAAACAAGGATTCAACAGAATCAAGCAAGGATTCAACAGAACACTGTTCTTAGATAACAGAGTGCCATCCTGAACGGGAATTGTATATAACCGCTGGCAAGATGATCAGTGGCACTGTGAGCACCTTTAATATAATCAGACTCATACATGCAAGTTAAATTCTCCTTAGGATTTATGTCATTTAACAGAAAAGCTGAACTAAATCAAGCATTTAAACCTTATTTTTGGATCTGTCTCATTACACCATCTGGAATAGGAACATGCTGATCTTATGCTCTGATCTGCACTGACCCCCATCAATTACTGTCTTTGCAGCTCAGAGTACAGCTTTAGCTTGGCACAGTAGTACTATCACTGAACAGGTAGTGGGATCTTCATCTTTAACTCTTACTGTTGGCAGCAAATTGAACTAACCTGCTCCTGCGTGATCCAAAATATTACCATTCACCCCAATCCTTCTGATTCAAATACTGCATAGTACGTAAATCTCAGGGAGGGAAAAGGGCTCTTCATTTCTCATTGAATTTGTCGTCTAAAACTATAATGGTTTTAACATGTGTTTAACAAATATAATTCACACTTCCATTGCACAGCTTCAGGCTCACRGTTGAATACAGGAAGAATCAGTAATCAGGACAAAATATACAAATGTACTCATTGTTTATGAGAAGTAGTAATTTTCTCTGTTCTGGATGGGACCTTAMTAATCTAGCAGAATTTGATCCYTGTGAAAGGTAGGATCTGTAAAAAYACCATCTTTTCCCTTCTGAGATGGACTTTGCAGACATAGTTTCATGGTTCATTATGGTTTGCGTCCTTTGGGACCTCTCATTCAAGCCACTGCAAAGATGTTATGTGAACTTGACACMGGGATTACATGACAGCAGTAGGATATGCCAATGACATTCACACAAATGGGAAACGAATTAAAGAAGACTATAATTATGATCCATCACTCTGGCAATGTGTTATTTATGATTACTCTCTGGATAATGTTAAAAACTGACCCTGTACTCTCTGGACATTCCTCTGAAAGTGTTCCTACATGACTCTAATCCTGGGTCTGGGATGCTGGCAGAATCTAGACTGAGTGTCTTGTGGTACTGCCAAAAGCCCCTTGTGAAACTCCACCCTTGGTGCCAGGTGCTCTGCTGAGCAGCCTCTTCAGATGCCCTCAGGACTCCTTTGTGCTTCTGCGTGCTAATCTACAGAGGTAACACTTTTCTTTGTGCATTCACTTTACAGAAAAACCACAAGAGTTATAATGCTTTGCAAATATTCTACGGAGCTCCTTCCTTTCATCTAGTCTCCTTCTGCTCTATAGTGGAAGACTTTTTGGCCTTTCAATCCCACTCTGACCTTTCTTTCCAGCCTCTCTCACTGTTGCTGCTCTTCCTGTATACAACTTCTTTCTGAACGGGTACTCAGGTACACCTGTTCCTCACCTTCCTAGGCTATTGTGTGGAGAGACTGTTATTTCATAGGAATTTTAAAGTACTTGAGAGTAACAGTCAATGCTCCTGCTTTTATTTTGAAAAGGTCTTAAAGATCAGCATTCAATGATTATAGAAAAGTGCCCTCAAGAGATGCACATGAATGGCAGCACCAGAACCAGCGCGTCATTTCCAGTATAATTGTTCCTTATTTCCTAGAGGCTCCCAACCTTCCTAGGCRGTCTATTCCAGTGCTCCCCTGTCCTCACAATTTGAAAGCTTTTCTTAAAATTCGGCCTTCATGCATTGCTGCTTAAGTCCATTATTTCATGTCTTATCTGTCATGGCTGGGAGAACGGATTGCTCCCTTCCTATTTTCCATAATCTCTTWAAAAAAAAAGAGAGAAGTATTAGCACATTCTCCCCTTGATCTTGATGTACTTGTGCTAAACAGTGCCTACTCTCTCAATCTTTGTTGATAGCTCACGCTTTCTAGAGTGCCTGTTTTCCTTCATGCCCTCCCCTGGGCAAACCTGAYGGCTGTCACAACACATAGGATGTGGCATTTCCTGAGTCACCCATCCATGTCTCTGCAAGAACTGTAACATATTGCCCATATATCTTAGATATATATTTTAAGATTGTATGAATCATCCTCTGACACTGGCATGTGGATAGCTAGTTAGGTAAAATTTTTGTTCTCTCTAAACTACTTTTCTGAGGTCTCCCCCTTCTCATTTACAAAGGAAAGTGCTAAGTTTATAACAGAAATTCTTGTTAATTTCTAATCCTTTTTCTTTGTACTTTAAAACTGAATCCGATTTTCAGTACTGAAATCCGCAGTCATTCATTTTTTATGGTATTCAGATTTTCTTTCTTTTTTATGAGAATCCTCCTAAATCTGTGAAAATCTCTGTAAATTTCATTTGCACTTTGCTACTTTTCAAGCAGTTTATAAATGGAAATATTGGGCAAGCTCATTCCCAGTAGCCATTCTCATGTCCTACTAGTAACTTCTTTCCTTCACTTTCTACACAACCAGTTGCTTTCAATATTCTAGCCCATCCCTTATCTTCCTTACAATTCATGCATTAATCCCTATCTTCTCCCTTTTAAATAATGATTGTCACATCAAATGCTTTATTGAAATCCAGCTAGATTACATCTATTTCATTTCCCTTGTTTAACATGGTTCTTATTTTATCAAAGAAAGTTATCAGATGTGTCTGGCGTTATCTGTCTTCAATAAGTACAACATGGAGTTCACAGGCTGATCCGGACTTGCCCTACTCTGCTATATGCATTATCAATTTACATCTCTTTCCCAAATGGACCCTACTACTATAAGATCATTTAATCCCTATAAAAATCACGTTATTATAGCTATACACATCGCTGAGATTTCTTTCAGAGAGACAGAATTTCATATCAATTATAATTTTGTCCCACTTTTATCAGGACTCTCAGGCTCTTGTGATCCAAACTACTTTGAAGACCCCACGTAAAGCCAATAATGGGACTAATCATAGCAATAGAAAATGCCAGTGACATATTCTCCAGGGAAACTGAGTTAAAAGGAGACGTATTTATGATCATCATTCTAGATCTATTCGTAATAGCTATTTTGGCGAAYGCATCTTTCTGTTAAATGATCTTTTCCCTTCTGTACAAATATTAGCTTTCACAACTCCTGCAGGGAAAATTGACGCATAATTATTCCAGTGATGTCTTCTTTAGTCTCAACAACTCAGTCAGCACCAGTAGCAGAAGAGAAATGCGCCAAGAAAAAGACAAATGAAATGTCACCTTTGAAGGGATATAGGCTTTATCATACCAAATCAGTATATTCGTCCTCTGTAGTAAATGTAGATACCAGAGTATTCCTGATTCTTCAGAGTAGAGACAAAAATCAAAATAATAAAACAGCAAAATACAACAAAATAATAAACCTGGCTGCTTGGAAAAATTCTTTTAAGGCATTCAGTTAATATTGTGATGAACTCATGAAATATGCTTACGTCAAGTTCAATAGAACTGGTGCCTCAGTGTATGCAGGATTAAATATAGCTATGAACATTGTTTGTGGGAACCAACACAGTCATACTAGAGAAGACAAAATCAGCCAGTTTCAAGGCTSAGAGATCAAAACCACTTTTCAATTTTTTTATCAGTGCATATGCCCAAGTTCAGAGACTTGTTCATTATCCCACAGGTGTCCACTGTGAAAAATTATAAAGATTTTAAAAAGTTGCAGCTTCATTAACTCTCCATACTCTTTTAGCTATCCCCTCTCTGTTCTCATTCTCTTTATGGTTTTCTTCTCTGCTGTGCCACACCTGCTTCAGTAACTACAGGGAACTTTTTTCCCATATTTCTGTCACAGTGGTTCATTAGGGTCTGGATGGTGCCTATCCTTTTTCTTTCCCATGACCAGATTGGGAAAGATGTTTGAAACTAAAAATAGAGATGAGAAAGAAAAGGAGACAAGGAAAAAAAAAAACAACACGATTTGTAGTACAGCGATCATATATATTATATCACTTAAGTAAACCATGTGATGATGATGGAGATGATGATGATACACTAGGATTCTAATACTGTATTAAGGAATTTCACTTTCAGCTGGCTTTCAGTCAAGCGTGATCAGGACAAGTATGAAGTGAGGGAAGGGGAGTACTATTATCAAGGAACAAGGACATAACGGGGGCACAGAAACTTGAAGTGTCTTGTTGAAATTTACACAGAAAATGTCAGAAGTAGATCGAGAAGCTTGAGTCTGGAGTCACACATAAGTTTCTTAATGATATGAACTTATCAGAAGTTGTGACCGTGTATGCATGAAGGGCAGAATTTGTCCAATTATATTGTCTTGAGAAAAATATGAAACACTGCAATATGGCTTAATTTATTCTCCTGTGTGCAAACTCACTCTGTATGCAGAAACATACACTGTGGTGATTAGATTTAATAGGATTAGGACTCCCTGATGCCTTGCTTGTACAGTCATTGTTCAAATTCTTATAGAAGGAGTGTTTTAATTTCATTTCATTGTRTAACTCAAACTTCATTACCTCTTCAACTCATTTATAATTTAATTCATTACACGTTATTTATTTTCTCTTCTAATAATTACACCTCTACTTCACCTTCCTAAAACATACTCTCTCTTCTTGTACAGTGTTYTCTGTAACAAGCTTGATACTATTTGTGGATTGCTGATTTTATGGTTCTAATTCTCTCTTTATTTATAGTCACCACGAGACATACTCCTTGATACAGAAATGCGTCTATGTATACARCTAGTTGCTTTTTCTAGCCTGTTCCCCACAGTTCGAAACTGAAATATTTTTTTCAAGCAGAGCTTTACTAGAAAGAATAAACAGACTAAAAGGAACACTGTCAGATAGCAAAGACCCACTTTTTCCCAGGTTTCCCAGCTTCAGCCACATCTGCTTAATTTTTGGTCAGGAAACAATTCTCAATTCTATTCTGTCCATATGAGGTGATGAATTACCTGCTACAATGACCAAAAATAAGTTCTTCAATCATTTGCTAGTTGCAGGAGCATACAAAAATTTCTGGAAGGTGCTGCTGTGTTGTTAYGATTTGGTAAGGTATTRTGTTAACCTGCATGAGCAAAAGGGATATCACCACGCTGCAGCCTTTCTAGCTGCTGCTGTTGCTCTTGTTAYTGGCTTTGCCCATGCAGAAGGGCTGTGCATTCACGGAGGTAACTGGAAGGAGACTGTGGAGGGCAGGGACACTTTAGGGGAAAGGGAGAAGGTGGCTGCAGCGTGTTTGGAAGGCAGGGATCAGAGTGACCTCATCCCAGCTATTCGGCTCTGAGTAAAACAGCTTCACATGATTTGTTTTTGCAAATCATAAACTTTCTGCATGTGCAATTGCTAGTAGGAAGATTGCTCATTTTTCAGAGCAGAGCCCATTCTTATTTCACATCWTGTGCTTTTGGCCTTGAATAAATAATGCACTTGGCACAGTATAAAAGGATCACATGCATCACAGCATACACTACATTCAAATTTTTAATRCTTTAGAATTGTTTTCATGGCAATGACAGTATATTAAAGCATCTGAGGAATGTACAGTCTCACTGCTACACTATCCTACTTTCACTGGGAACCATGAGAGCTGTTGTTGCATATTCTGGAACATGCAGCTCAGAAGAGTATTCTTCACTGTCCTGAGCCCCTTCCTCCCACTCATAATTATCCACATAGCTCCTACAGATATGGTTAATAAGCAAAGCAAGGTAAAAGCTAAATCTTCCATTCTTAAAAGAATACTGGGTATGCTCTGATAAGAAATCAAAGCCAGCACACACAATCGACCCACTATAGAAGGGCTTGCAAGAAAGACCTAAATTAAGCCACTTTCAGATGACAGCTATTTTGTTTTAATTTATTCCATACRTAGAGGAAGGAGTTAAGTACTGCAAACGCTAGAGCAATATAGTCGCAGTGACCATTTCTTCTTAGACAAGTACTATAAAAAAAGGTGATAGATCAAAGAATCATGGAATCATAGAATCAGTAAGGTTGGAAGGGACCTCTGCAGATCATCTAGTCCAACCTSCCTGCTCAGCAGGGTCACCTAGAGCATGTTACACAGGGTTGCATCCAGGCGGGCCTTTAATCCCCAGAGAAGGAGACTCCACAACCTCTCTGGGCAACCTGTGCCAGGGCTCCGTCACTCTCACAGGGAAGAAATTCCCCCTCACGCTCAGGCAGAACTTCCTGTGCTTCAATTTCTGCCCATTGCCTCTTGTCCTGTCACACGGGACTACAGACGAGTTTGTCCCCGTCCCCTTGACACCCTCCCTTCAGGTACTTGTACACATTGATAAGATCCCCCCTCAGTCTTCTCTTCCCCAGGCTGAASAGGCCCAGCTCTCGCAGCCGTTCCTYGTAGGGCAGGTGCTCCAGCCCTCTGATCACCTTTGTAGCCCTATGCTGGACTCTCTCCAGTAGCTCCATGTCTCTCTTGTACTGGGGAGCTCAGAACTGGACACAGTACTCGAGATGAGTCCTCCCCAGGGCTGATCAGAGGGGCAGGATCACCTCCCTCGACTTGCTGGCAACACTCTTCCTAATGCACCCTGGGATACCCTTGGCTTTCTTGGCCACAATGTGATCTTTTACACCTTTGCAATGCGCAGCCGATAGTTGAAAAGTAAAGTTTTCTTTGTTTAGTTAATAAAGTCTTTTGGATTGGGTGCAATTTCAGTTTTGCACCCAAAGGACAGGATTTGAGATAAAAATGTGTATTTCAGAGAAATAAAAGTCATTTTKTTTCTCTAGATATAAAGGCAGAGATTAATAGCCAAGGTCACAGATATCATCCTAGTTTCATCTACCTAATATCAAAGATAAGGCAACAGCAAAAGATTTGAAATACTGTAACTCTATCTGGTTTGCACTACCTGGTCTTTCACATGGTGATGGTAACTTTTTCGCCAAGTCATTYATAGACTCTCCTGTACAGAATCAATCAGGCAGTTTGTAAAATGCTCAAAGCAACTGCAAAAACTTGAAATGTATGTTGTGCATTGTGAAGGAACTCTGTGGCCACTTCCACATACATCAGTTTACAGAATCTATCAGTTTACATTAAATAGTATTCCAACTAGACTGGGATATTAGTGCATGTAAATTTTTTTATGTTGACTACAGCATGGACTATAGAATATCAATTACAGTGTAGAAACACATTTGTCTCATTTCCCAAGTCTCACAGGTGGCCATTACGTGAAATAAAGAATTATGCAGTTGAGCATAAGTGGTCTGGAATTTATTACTTTAGTAAAAATATCTCTTTCTATAACTTTAGTTTCTTAGTATAAATAACTCTCTTTCTATAGCTCTGGTTTCATGATTCATTATGTATGTTATACTAATCCTTAAGTACTATGTAAAAGTAAGAGCTTCTAGTCTAGTATAATTATCAGTAGTAAAGTGACGAAAATATCTCTGATGGAAATTAAAGCAATGATCAAATGCTGCAAGTTGCTTTTATGAAAGCATAGGAAGTAACAATACATCTTGGACAGCAACTTCACAAACAGCAGCAGATATTAGTCTTTGAAGAAGTAGAAAAATCATGACATACTAACTGAAATCACTTCATGGACTTTCTAATCATACTGTAAAACTTACACTGCCTCACAGAGCATCTCTGTCAAAATTTTTCATATACTTGAGACTATCTCTAATCACTTTCGTTACAGCTTTCTAAAGGATGGGAATCATATGGAGCATGCTTATCACCTTTTTAATATCTCAGATCAAGTAGTGCTGCTGCATTTCCTCCTCAGAATTATGTAAATTAAAAATCTTTTAAAACTATTATAGGAATTATATAAGCTTAATTTTTATAGACTGTACCTTGGCTCTTTGAAGATTACTAACCCATTAAAGATAAAAGTGTTCTGAGGATGCATTATAATGCTRGAGTGATAAGTAGATACCAGTTATTTGTGATTTCCTGTAGGTGAATATTACAACTTTGAATCACTAGCTGTTTACAGCACTAGATGCTCTTGACAGATCGTATCTTTTTCTTAATACTCCTTTACCAAGTTAAAACGCTGTTTAGTTCAAAGTTAAACTTTTGCGCTTGTGTTAAGTAGAAGTTTGAGAAATGAATCTCTCGCTTCATTTTTTCTGTCTGAACCCAGAGGTTCAGAAGTAAAGAGCACTCCAAAAGAGGCTGACAATAGYCTGATTTATACCTACAAATTCTAACTTTGGAGGGAAGTTGGTTTGGGAATGATCAAACTTGTGTTTTGTTCCTGGTCATTCAGTCAGGGACACGCTGGGTGCCCTTTTGGCTAGTCACTATTTCACTGATTAGATTTTTGTGCAAAATTGTAAATTTAATAGCAAATTACCATATTAGAAAATGAAATAAGGAAATAGTTACCAGAGTTGCAAATCTTAAATATAAGTAAGACAAAAGAACTCTGGGAGAGGAAGAGGCAATGGACTAATGCTAACACAGGAAACTGGTAAAGGGAAAAGGGGGCTTTAAATCATAGAGATGATTGTAATGACAAGTTATACACTTCACTTGGAAAACGATTTTCCCTATCCAGCCAAGTAATTTGTTAGTTCTTTGCTTTGTTAATACATTTCACCACATCTTCCTTTGGCACATGCACTGTTCAACATTATTTTGGTAAACCAAAATACATGGATTAGAGATACTTATTTCTCCAACATGCTTTTCAGTGAAGACTGATGCAAATAAATTATTTGGGTTAGTAGAACAGCTTATTTGAAAGCAGAAGAGACTAAATACCTTCATATGGTTGTCCTTCTTCATAGAAGGACATTCTAGTTTAATTTCTTTGCAAAAATCTATAACTTCCATATGAGTAATTGCATACTTAAAGGAAAAATTATCCAATCTTGATTTAAAGACCTCAAAAGACTGAAAATCCACTATTGCTAGAGAACTTATATTAATTATTCATTACCTTCATTATTTAAAAAAAAAAAAACACCTTATTTCTCTTCATCTAGCTTCACTTTCCATTAAGCCATTTCTTCTGATAAAATAGAGATCTGTCTACTACAAGAAAGGTCTTTTCTCTCTAGGAATGATCAGCTGATTAGTTTCTTTTGGATAAGTAGACTGAATTTCTTTTGTGTCTTACTGAAAAGCAAGTTTCAACATCTYAGATCATATCTGTTGCAGTTTCTGAAATGTCTGCAGCTTATGAGTATCCTTTTTGCAACTTGGTGATTGGAACAAGACATCAAGCTAGATACAAAACACAGCTTCATATCTACAGGTAATATTGCCTTGATATTTCCACACTGGTCTATTCAAGTGTCTTTAGCCTTTTATTCAGTGCTATAAAGAGAATTCTCACTTTTTTGTGGTTAGACAAGAGCACCCTATGGATTTACTGAACAAGCTAGAAACATATCCTCAGAGGATATGCTGAGGAGCTGCTGCGTTTCCTGGATGTGCATGCTTTCTTCATCAGGATCACAAGTTCTTGTTCAGGGTACATGCAGAAAGGAATCTTAGTCTAAAAGTCATTTTAGTTTTATGACTGTTCAGCTGTTGGGACCTAGCTCACCTCTGTTGGAAGACCTAAATTAGGTATATCTTTTTTTTTTTTTTTTTTTTTTTTNAGCTCAGCCACATGAAGAGGTATTACCTTCCTTACTGCTAAGTACCTTTTACCCCGTATTCAGCAATAAAAGTTGCAGATTCAAGTTTCTCCTTTGCCAGTTTAAATTGAACCTACTTCTCCTATCTCTTACAATTTCCTTTCAGCCTTTCCTTCCAGATCTGTATGAAGTGTGTCCATTAGAAAAACATATAGTACAAGAAACCTCGATTACAGCTTTGAATGAATATATAATGTTTAAGACTACTTAAATTTATCTCCCTGCACCTTATCTGCTATGACAAAGAGAAGGGCTCCTTCCTATTTCCACACTCCCTATTTCTGTAGCGTGTATTTGTTCCACATTAAATAGAACAACTTTGATAAACATGCTTAAAACTCAGTAGCCTCTATAGTTTGTCCTCTTCTCCCACAACCCCGTCCCCCTTCCCTCCAGTGTTGTACAATATTATGTAGCTTAGTGATAATCTTGTAAAACTTCCTTTCAGTCAAGGGTAAACTGAACCTGAGTCTCTCAGGTGACACAGGTGATTGCTTCAGTTACTGTGCTTCTTTTTCCATTTGTATGTCGTAGCTAACTAAACCTGGCTTTAAATCATAAAAGAATATGGGAAACACATGAGTCTGGAGACATTGTGGAACTTCCATCCTTGGAGATATTCAAAAATCTAAAAATTCTAAGTAGTGCCTCATCTAACCTCAAAGTTGGAGCTATCTTCAAAATTGTCCCTGCTTTGAAGAGAAAGGTAGACTAGATGAACTCCAGAGGTACCTTCCAACCTGAATAATCCTATGATTGTCCTCGCTTATACAAAGTATGATAAAGCCTGGGAAAGGTGTACTTGAGATCTACCTGAGTCCTCATAATTTTGTATTGGTTAGGGAGCCTATCAGTATACTCAGATTTCAGCGTTAGTGTGAAATTCTTCCTGTACATTGTCCTTAAATGCCTAGGGAATCTAGGACTCTAAATCAGGCCATGAGATAATTCCATTAAGCTGCTGGGGGAGTCTAACAGCTAGGAGCTAAACCACTTCACACTAACATAGATCTTTTTTATGGATCTACTTGTTTACTTACTGGAATTGGAAAGGCTTTCTCAGCTGTAAAGATTTTGGAATAAGCCTCAATCCTATAAGTGGAGCCTGTGTTTTCCTGTTCTAAAGGTATGACATTATTTTTGTGCTATTAAAATATATTTTGTTTTTCTGCTGTGGTCATATTCTCCCTAATTACTTCTCTTTCTACTTGGTATCCATTCATAATCAAATATTATTATTCTCCTACCCTGGTATGCAACAATATTCAGATGTGAATCCCTATCAAAATTTGGATAAAATGTAAACATCTTTTTTTTACATTCAATATCATGATTTTGCAGATTTTGAGCATGTGATTGTATTTAGTGAAGAAATACAATCACTTTTATCACTTGCCAATTGAACAATGTTATTAAAATTGGCAAGGATCCTTCATTCTCCCAGGAAACATAGCGTATTTGTGAAATATGATTACCTCAGATGAATGTGTTATTTCACACCCTTGAGATTGACATAATTGTTGCCTAATGTGTGATTCTGTTTCAATTTACATTACCCTAAAAAAAGGAAACAAGTGTTAAAGTCTACTATTATTTACTCCTCTCAGCATTAATTTTAGTCTTTTTTTTYCTTAAAACTGGGTAATTTTCAAAAACTTACATAGTAAAGCACCACATTCAAAAGAGTCCTTTCCCACTTCTGCGAAAATGCTACTATTTAAAACTGAATTTTCATACGTACTTTGAAGAACTGGAGAACCCATACTGTAGCATCATCACTGCATGCTGACAGGTACGCTAACGTAGTGTTCTGACATCTTCTGTTAAGTTCTGCAACAAACTGAACTCCAGTCTGGAATTCTCTATAATGCCAAATCTCTACTCTATGYGAACCGCTACCTGGACACCACCAGCTCAGTACTGGTTTATGCCAGTGGAAGATCACATCCATCAAACAGAACAAATTGAGGAAAATCCATTCCAGGAGGCCAATTTAYCTATGCAACCTAACTTTTCACCCCTTTTCATCAAATGCCGTATTTACCACTATGAAAAATTGTTTTAAAACTCTTCTTTGATAGTTTGCAGAGACTACATGTAGTTTCTGGTACTGATTATGTAAAAATTGTACTCCCACAACCTATCAGATCAATTATTTATGTTAAATCATTTATAAAGTCACTACTCTTCTAAGACCAAATCTTTTGCAAATTGTTCTCCTGCTGGACTGAAGAAAAATCCTTTCACCTCTGTCTCACCTCTGTTCTATCACCTAGAGCAGAGTGGCTTTAGAGTCACTGCTACCAGCACAGGTTTCTTTAGCAGGTACCACCATACTGCATTAGTGCACAGGTACTGAAATAGTCTTCCCATGTTGCTTTCACCAGGTCACTGCGGGAACATCAGAGCAATTTTTGGTCAGTACCGGCCTAGATTTAAACCAGCATCACAAAGAGATTCACAGATCAGAGCTAGTCCTGTCCTACCTTCATGCATGAATTTGTTGCCTTGAAAAAATTGCTATGAAAATCTTAAGAAGACCTTAAAGGTGCAAAGGCTAAGGGAGGGATCTAATTGCTGYTTTCAGGTACCTAAGGCGCTTCTCAGAGGTACACAGCATAAAGACAAGACGCATCAGGCACAAGTTGCAGCAAAAATCTTATGATATTTTTATGATGCTAAAGTTCAGCAAGATATCAAAAGTAATTATATAACCTTTTAAAACAAATAATATTACTTTAATGTTAAAACAACTTCTTATATGTTATCCCAACAAAACTTCCAAAAGTAGACCCTTTTAATATTTTAAAGGAAGAAATATAGCTCCAGTATACTGACAAAATATCTGCCAATATTATATTGTAAATCCCCTCCTCAAAAATCTGATATTTAATATAATAACTTCAGATGAGTAGAAAACATATTTYCTCTGGTGTAAAAAATTTCAATTTTTCACAGAAATAAAGATAAAATCTCAAAAAAGTTAGTAAACTATATATCTGGAAAAATATTTCATCAAACAAAATAAATCCTTTTTTTTAATATTTTATATTCTGTAACTAGCATAAATATTTATAATCCAACTAAGTAAAAAAGGCTAATTATTGAGTTTTGGTTTCATTTTGAAGCAGAGAGCATGAAAATGCTGAAAATTTCAAAACATTTCCCAACATACAGAAAGGGGAATATCAAGGCAATCTGTCAAAACTGGTGACTTCTTAGAAAATATTTTTGTTTGGACCAGTCTGTTTTTTACAATGAAAAAAATTTCAAAATTGTTGTGAGTTTTCAACCAGCTCTAATGAGAACCCTACAGAAAACAAACTGTTCTGAGTTAGGCAATAAAGAGAGATTTGTAAAAGCTGCTCCTGTAGAAATTCCTGCTCAGCCTTTTGTAAATACTGAAATAACCATCTAATCTACTTCAAAGTTACCTCTCTGTCTTCTCCACTTTCTCTCTCTTTCTTTGTCCTTCAACTTAAAGTCACAGACTACTTTCATTCTTCTGATAGAAGAATGAAATAATGTACATAACAGCCTGTACTGGAAAATCATAATTTCTGCAGCCTTTTGGAATTTTGTCTCTACTACTGAGAGTACAGAACTGAAATCCTAAGAATAAAGCTATTGTTTATTTCTAGCAGAATTATTTTTGCATATTTCTTTCTAATCATTTCAGGCATAACAGTGACATTTCCAATTAAATTTTGTGAGGACATGAAAAAGAACAGACAACATAAAAAGATAATAAACAGAAAGGAGATAAGAGTGAATAATTCACATCTCACAAACATCCCTCTTTATGATGGATGAGCTTCTTATCAGGTCTGCATTTGTTTCTAAGCCTGGCGCTATCTGACTTCTGCTACTTCAAATTATTGTTGGGAATATTGAGCTGGGGGGGACTAAGATTCCAGGCAAATGATTTAGGCCTGGGCAATTGTTTTCGCCTCAGTTAAAGCGCCTCGCACGTCTGTTTGAGCTCGTCTTGCCGCAGCGCGGTGTTGGTCGCAGGCGYGCGCGCTCGGGGCGCCGTGCTGCCGGCGGCCCGAAGGGAAGCGCACCGAGTCACGGCCTCGCTCTGCAGGCAGCTTTCCGCCGTGACCGCTGCTCACGTGCATAAATGCTGCAGAGACACTGCACTAAGCATAGAGGAGGAGAAACAAAATCATCAGTGGGGCAGGTTTGCCTAGCACCTTGCAGCGAGATGCATATTGAGCCTCTGAGGTTTGCAAATAAAAAGGCAGGGTTTCTCCTAAAACTTACTGCATTTGGCTCTATACTACTAATACAGGTGAGCAGTCCTGGTATTTTGGCATATTGGTCCTGGGTGAGTCAAGGGAAACCACAGCACCAGAGAGAAAGAGAAAGAGAGAAGTAATAATTTGTCCAAGTCATCCGCTGCATCTTTGGCTTGCAGYGCTTTCCCGTGGTAAAAGTGCCATTCCACTGTTCATGGAGTCGTGGGAGCTGCACATGACCTCTCTATGGCTCAGATATGCTCAAATATGTCCTTACAACCACTGAAATCCATTGCCGATATGCATATAACATGTGGGATACTCTGCAATAAGATGAATTGAAATCTATAAATTAAGTTTCAGATATATTTATTTTCTGCTGGTTTTATTCTAAGTTGATCATATMCCTAATCTATAGGTATTATGAACACAAGAGGGATAAAAAGGTACTTCAAAGTGTTAAAGATACTTTCTTTTTACTGTTTATGTCAAATATAAATGCTATACAAGCTTTAAGACTTAGAAGTCATTTAAGATTTAAAGTAACCTTTAAAAAAATGGCTCCTGGAGTTTGATCTTATCTTACTCCCTGCAGTCAGTTTCATTGAATTTGTCACAAAGTGGGAGAAACAAAGAAAGACAGGCTATTTCAAATGTGTTCTTTTCTCTCTCATGAAATAGTGGAAAAACTATGACCCAAGCATGGAGATCAGCACYTGCGCACACGTGTTGGGATCCTTTAGATTTCATGCAAGTTAGATGAACCAAAGAAAGGATAGAAGACAGATTTGATAGGTGAATTTTGAAGTGTGTACATCTGCAAAAAACAGAGAGAGGAAGGCAACACACAGCTCTCAATGCCCTTCTAGCATAATCCTAAGAAAAATCAAGAAACAGAAAAAGAGATAACTTGCTTGACAGGAAGGATTTTAAGGATAAACTGGTATTTAGAAAAAAGACCTTGTACTATTCTCAAAMTTTCTCCTGCTGAGTGATATGTCCTGTGCTTAGAGAAATAGGAAGGTAGAAAATTCCTGATTTCAACATTAAAGACACAATATGAAAGGATGTGTTTTAGCTCATTATTTAGGCCCCCCAAAAGTATGATTAAATACTTGAAGGATCTCTATATCTCTTGAGACGGAAAATGAACACATCCACTACCATTCCTCATGCACACACCTTGTACAGAACTGCAGCAGCTCTGTAACAAGATTATAGAATTAAAAGCTGAATCTCACTGGGCAATGCTTATTTACAGCCATGCTAGTTTCCAGGAAAAATTCACTTGTCCTCTTTGCAGCTTTAAAAGAGAGCAAAATTTGGTGACGTATGTGCTAAGATAAAATTGCAGACCTGCCCTATCACCTGAAAGTTAAACTGAGCCTAAAAACAAATCTCTCCTGAGGTTTGAAACTGTTCAGATTACTTTACATATGATTATCTGTCCATTACCTGTTTTCCTACTCTCAGTATCCCAAGATGGGGGAATGTGAATACTGTAAAAAGGAGGTATTTCCCATGTTTTGTGAGAAGTTAAATAGGTTTCTCAAAAGAAATTGTGCTTCCAGAAAGAGTTCTAGCTCAGTTAGATTAAAAATCTGAGTCTGACCTTTCTCATACTCCAGTTTCACTATAATACTGGCAAGTACAATTAAACTTTCAAATATGCCTTCTGAATTTGTCAGAAGATGTTTCAGGATCCTTGGAAACATGTAAGAGGCATCAAAGCCAGTAACTGCAAGAAACCCTTTCAAGTCAGTGAACCTGTTTCTGTTGCTATACCTATCACTAACTCAGTGTGTAACTACTGACTAGTTACAGGGTCACATTTAAGTCAGAAAATTCGTTCCATAAATATTCACCAAATGTGTTGCTCACAATTCTATTGTTGTGAGATATGAGGTATCTATTTTGAGGTAGCACAGACAAGATATTTTAAAGTTCCTAATTCTTATTAACTTCGATGGGCAGGAAGCACCTCAAGATCTTTTAAAATCTGGCTACATGTACTGGCTTTCTTTCTGGCAATTCCTCTCTGAGCTTTCTGACAAAATGAAAAAATAGTTAAAGGAAGCAGAAAGTTTTCTTCAAATTTTCTATTAGATGAAAACTCATTTCAGTTGCAAAATAACTTGAAAGAGTCCTTCGACTGCTCCTCTACACAATCATTATTCTCAAGAGCTATATCAGATAAGCAACAGAAAATGATATATGTACCTTCAGGACCATTTCTGAGCCTGAAAAGTTAGGCATGAAGTACTGAGGTCTCTTTTGACCAGTCATCCACAAAACAAAAAAACAAGCCTTCCCAATCTTTCTGTTGTTGAGTTTGTGGCATTATGCCACTATCTTTCCTATTAAAATAGTCCTCAATTTCATACGT
This sequence comes from Rhea americana, assembly GCF_003343005.1. Taxonomy (NCBI): domain Eukaryota; kingdom Metazoa; phylum Chordata; class Aves; order Rheiformes; family Rheidae; genus Rhea; species Rhea americana. The sequence continues at coordinate 5,137,844 of NW_028185372.1, read as the reverse complement.
CAGCTGAGAAAGGTTTCCTGAATTTCAGTGTCACTGCTAAACATTTTCTCCTTGGCCCAAAGTACATTTAAGTTTCAATTTGATTAAAAAAAAAGAAAAAAGAAAATTGTTTCTTTTTGTTGGTAGAACGCAGCAGTATTTGGTTGACAGAAGTTCACTAGGACATATTTTATCCAATGAAAGAGTAAGAAGCTTAACAAAATTATTTTTTGTTGACAAAAGGAAAATAGACTTTTGAGGAAATTAATTCTGTCACTAGAATAAAGTAGACTTTTAAAAATTCATTCTATCTACCATSAAGTAACTTGTCTGCAAAATTCATCATCTACCCAACTTCTCTACTGCTGCATCTGGCAGATTTTCTCTAATGGTTTAAGTTTCACCCTGTATACCCTTCTAAGTCACTAAAAAATAGCCTTAGAATACTGTGTACAGAAAGGAATATAGTGAATAAGACTTCCTGAGGATACTCACTTCAGCAAGAAGTGATTTTTTTTTTTTTTTGGGGGGGGGGGTTATTCATGGGGTTTTTTTGTGTGTGTATGCGATGATTTCCAACTAATATCCAAGTGAAAAGAAGGTTAATTTTCTATCCATATGTTCCCATAGTCATGCATACCAACCTATGTTATATTCCATATACTGTTATACGGGTTTGAACACTATTCTACATCATAAAAGGCCATAGTTTCTGAAAAACTACCAAAACTTTGATACTGAAGCATTCAGTTATCCAACCATACAATAAATAACTGTACTGTTTACTTTCCTGTACACATACACAATTGAATATGAAAAAAAAAATTTGCAGGAAAATTTACTGATCTTTTTAGAGTGGTATCTTGAGCAAAATCATCATCTCAGAAAGGAACAGATTTTTTTGTGGAGTCTCATCCTTCATCTCTTCTACTAGTTCTCCCTAAATTGTCACTATTGCTCAGGAATGGCATATCAAAGTGTTTTTTTCAAGGTACTGTACTGTTAATTGCTATTTATTCGATCTCAAATAAAGATCATTTTGTGTTCTTCGTGTGCGTATCACCCCTGGAAAAGCCAGCCTTCTGTCTCTAATACCAAACACCTGGTGGAACCAACTGGAATTCATGGGCTTTTGAAATATTCCCCTACATTTTTATTCACAGAAAACTCTTGCTTAGTTTCAATTTTTTCACTTATATAGTAACGTTCTTTACTTTCTCCTGACATGTGCTTAGTTAATACGACCAATGTAGAACTGCTGAAAAGTGAAAGGAAGCAATCCTGAAAATTACAGACAGAACTGACATTAGCATTGCTTAACTAGCCAAGCTGGAACACAGTGATGACCCTGTGGCTGACCCCATCTGCATGTCCTGCAAACATGCCCCAAGCTCTTTCTTCTGTATACAAAGTTACCTCAGGATGCCATTTCATTTTACCTATAAAACACCCAGAACCCAAATATCCCTCTACCTGACACCAGGGTTTTGACTTAATTCCCCTAATGTTGCACAGTTCACTAAATCATTATGAATTCTGCTTAATTTTTTGTTTTTCTCCTTCTAGTGGTTGCCCAAATGGGTTTGTTAGTGAGCTTACCAGTCCATGAATTTCATCCTCCAAGTTAGTCACGTGAAAGTTCTTGTGAACACTAGTTCAAAAAACCTTTCCATTTCAGTTCCTTCAAAGTTAGGAAACAAAATGGGTCATTGAGTATTATACTACTAGTGGCACAAATTACACTTTTGTTCCTCATCTTAATACAGCTTCCAACTCTACATTCATATACGACAGCTAGTAAGAAGGATGCATTATAATGATCTTTATTAGATATGTAACATGAATTTTACAGGTATATGTATGTAAAAGAATTTCTGAGTTAAAAAACAGTATATTATTGGTGTTCTGTACAGGATTGYATGTAATCTTAGTCAATTGCTTGTAAGATTATTTGCTAATCTGAGAACGTCACTTAAGAGCATTGCCAAGTGCCAAAGGCCTGATGTTAGTGCAGTAAATCAGGTTACACTTCACAAGATCATTAAAACACAGGCACTACAGTGGGAATGACATCYATATTGGTAAAACTAAATGTTTAATACTCAAACATAAATACTATCCAGGATATAATACCAGATGTAAAAAACCTCACTATCCTAAAGAAAAGGACAAGTGCTACAACTGGACCTCTAACATAACTGAAGCAAGGAACCTCTATTCCCAAATGCCATTGCAAAGCATCCACCAATAAGTCCAGTAAACTCAGAAGCATTTTCAAGACTCGTGTAACTGTGAGGCTGTAGCTGTGAACACAAATGTAGGAGTAAAATAYTTGTATTATAATCGAAGCCATAATGGAAAAGTGGAGTTCCAGAACAATATTTTTTATATCAAGCTGGGAGGAGTGGCTGACACACCTGAGGGCTGTGCTGCCATTCAGAGAGACCTGGACAGGCTGGAGAGYTGGGCRGAGAGGAACCTCRTGAGGTTCAACAAGGGCAAGTGCAGAGTCCTGCACCTAGAGAGAAATAACCGCAGRCACCAGTACAAGCTGGGGGCTGACCTTCTGGAGAGCAGCTCTGCAGAGAAGGACCTGGAAGTGCTGGTGGATGACAAACYGACCATGAGCTAGCAATATCTTCTCCCCCCATGAGAAGACTGAGGGGGGATCTTATCACTGTGCATAAGTACCTGAAGGGAGGGTGTCAAGGGGACAGGGACAAACTCTTTTCAGTTGTCCCATGTGACAGGACAAGAGGCAATGGGCAGAAACTGAAGCACAGGAAGTTCCGCCTGAGCATGAGGGGGAATTTCTTCCCTGTGAGAGTGAYGGAGCACTGGACCAGGTTGCCCAGAGAGGTTGTGGAGTCTCCTTCTCTGGATATCTTCAAGGCCTGCCTGGATGCAACCCTGTCTACCATGCTCTAGGTGACCCTGCTGAGCGGGAAGGTTGGACTAGATGATCTCCAGAGGTCCCTTCCAACCTTACTGATTCTATAATTCTATGATTCTATAACACTGAGGCGATTATCATTGAACAGAATTAGTCTATACCAAACTTACTCATACAGCTAATCCTCTCTCAAGCGAGTAGAGGTACTGAAATGAAATACTAATGAAACCACTGAGATATGCTTCACAGAAACAACTTCTTTCATGAGAAAGAAGTTTTCTATTCTGGAGGGCTCTACACTTCTCCCAAGGCATGGAGAGCTCCCAGATACCCCTAGTGGACTAAGGATGGTGAACTCAGACAGGAAATCCCATTGGATTCATCAGTAGCATCTGAGTTTTAGTGTAACAGAATTATATTAAATTATCTAATATAATAGTATAGCGCTGGTGCTGTTAATATTAATGAACATGGCATAAGAATACAAGAAAAAATAGTTAACAGAAGAAAAATACAAAATGTATAATAGAAAGAATGAGGAATAGAAAGAACAGGATTCATCTGATTTAACTCCTTCCAACCAAAATCCAAAATCTAGGTGTTAATTCCAACAGTCTTATATATCTGTTTAACATGGGAACGAAGTGTTGCTGAAACTGCGTGCCTTCATTGACTATAAAACTAGCTTAACATTGCGAACTCAGACCACACACCTGCCTTTTAGCCAATTAAAATTAGGTAAGATGATCTTTATCCTAAGTTTCTAGAAAAAATTCAGAGGATGGCTCTCCTGATGAAACCTAAAACACACAAAACTTGGAACTTACATACTGAACATACAGAATTTTTCCAACTGCATTTGAGAATAAACATATACTTCACTCGAACTAAATATAAAACTTGTAGGGAACTACATAAAACGTTTTCACAGAACAGACTGTATATTCTGCAGTTGTATGTGAATTTCTATTATTAATCTACATTAAAATCAACTCATGGATGCAAAATCACAGCTTCAAAATTGATGTCTTCAGATGAAGGCAGATTTTTCTCCTGTAACCTTTTTAGTGAACTGCACAATTTCTGTACTATAGTGCTCTGAAAAATAGAGGCACTCATCAGAACTCAAGAAGTCATCTGCTTTAGTTAGATTGTTATTTGGCACTTGGCAGCAAAATCATTGGTAGTAGGAATGAAATAAAAGACCCATGCCTCTATCCGTGCTTAAAGTTTGTTGACAAAATTCTAATTTTCATGTTATTATATATTGAACCACACCATTGTTATGGAGCATTGGTTCCAGCAGTCTTAGTGAAAGATTCTTGGAGACTTAAACTTATATAACAGCAAAATTAAAACTCCAGCTTTTTCCCTTCCAGAGACAGAGCTCAAAATAAAAATGATTGCTAAGAGGGCTTGATAGAAAAAGGTTTTTATTTTGCACCATCACCAAAAAGCTTGCAAATGGACAAGGGACTCGGGATTGCTGAACCTAAGGAATCTATCAGCCTCTCCTTCTTCAAAACTTCAAAAGTCACTATGAATGACAGGACTCACCTGAACATCACCTATACCTAAACTCCATCCGCACCCGGTCTTCCCTGGGAACGTTCCCCAGAGCCTGTTACTGAACATCTAGAACAGAGGCCTGGAGGAGGTCATAAAGGAAGGGTAAGGAAATTTTTGGAGGTCCTAAAATAGATTCAACAAATACAATTTAGTTATTTCAGAAGGTTTCTTTTTGATACTTCCTAAAGAATAGTTTCTATAAAAATGTTAATATTTTTATTTTTCACTCTGAAGTGGAATGAAATATATATCAGAGTAATAACACATCAATTCTTGATCAATGCATTTTAGAAAAAGTTAAAAAATGGCACATCCTTAATTAAGAATCTTAATAGAAAGCTTAAGCCTACTGCTGGTTATGGAGAATTTTCTGAACATAGTGGACTCTATAAGTCATTGTAAAGAATGCAAAGGCATTCAAAATCATATTATAAATTAATATGATCATAAATTTATCAACATTGTAATTTGTGGTTACAGCCTGACATCTTTGTCTATATAGATTGAGCATCACATTCAACATTACATCAATTTAGCCAAGTTTAAGTAAACGTAGAAGAAAAATTCATATGCAAATTAGCTCTGATTTAACACTATCAATTAACATTTTGTTTGCCTTTTAATAACTCAAATATTTTTGAAATATAATATGGAAAAATGAAATATGCTTCCAATAAATCTTTTCTTGTGGAAAAAAAATCAGTAAAAMTATGTCTCCAGAAATGCTATTATTGCATTAATTCAAATTTATTTGAGATATATTTCTTTCTAAAACCTCTGATCAAATCAGTGTCTTCATCAGGTATGTTTTTATATGACACCTTTGAAAGTATAGTGTGCTATTGCTGTCATATTAAGCTGACCTAAACAGGAGCATTTATCTTTTGAGAGAAAAACTAAATAGGACCATGATAACCAGAAGGAGAAAGGAATAGCTATTAAAACCACTGTTATTTAGTTGCCTCAGTATTCCTAGTACATCTTCTGAGTCAGATTCAGGTTGCAACCTTGCAAAGAAATGCAATTTTCAGTTCTGTTAAAAAGCAAATCAGCTCAGAGAAAAATAGAAATTGATGTATTTACTGAAAGAAATCACATCATACAGTAAATATAGCTAGAGGCAAATTGCAATAAATTAAAAAATCCTAGCCTGTATGTGTTATGATTTTGAACCTGCATTGGAATTTTTCCCTAATTTTGGAGCTTTCCAAGTCAAGCATATATTTTGAAGAATTTAAGTAGTCTGGCAATTCTCTAGCTTATTGTTACCATTTGTGTTCCACTTTGTACGCCAGAGCATTATTTGATTCAACCACCCATCCAAACCAKCCAAATACATAAAGACTGAGTTCAGAAAAATTAGCTCCTCCAGGGCTTATGTGCCTTCCCAAGCTATTGAGGAGGTATTCAATAACGTAATTAAATAGATACAATCTCTTCCAGTCACAAAACTCATAGCTCACTTCCTGCAAAGGAATTATTCCTGTGAGTGTCAGGACACATTTTAGCAAAAGCTGCAGAGTCACTGTTCTCATACTAGAAAGGAGAGACATCTAAACAAACTGCCAGCCCCCTGGAATCCAGAAGCTTTCAAAATTCTCAGGAAGTATAAAATTCCAAAATAATGCTGTATATTTTCCATTTACAACAAACAACTACATGTTGCTAATTTATCTTCATATATAAATGTTTAATTGATAATTAAATGGTTTATTTGCATAACTTTTTAACGATTATTATTAAGCCTGTAAAATATTCCAGTGAAGAAATGTATGCCTTAAAGGCGTGTGTTATCTTTGATTCTGAGGTCATAAAAGTTTATACATACACACACACACACACACACACACACACACACACACACACACACATGTAATACACACACACATATATAAATAAAATATTATATAATCTGAAATAATTTTAAAGAGCCTCAAATTTACTATCAACCCTGTCCTGACTCTGTCATGTATTAGTTTAAACAATGATCTTCTCAAGTCTCGTTTTCTAGGAAGAATAAGTGTTGTACAGGTCATGATGAATATAAGTATAATAAGCTCGTTATGACGAATATAAATATAACAAGTTTCAGGACCGTAAGATATTCTTTACAATCAGATATAGAACAATTACAGTTTTTAGTAAAAAAAAAAAAAAAATAGTAGACCAGTATCTCGGCAGTTTATATAGTGAAAGCAARGAAACAGAAAGATTAGTATAGCTCTCTGTTCCTTTGTATTTATTCTAATTTAATTATGTTTGCTTAATAAAGGGATTATTATTGAACTACGCATAAAAGCTAAACTGCTGCCAAGATCCAGTATTACTGTAAAGCTAGAGGGATGGCTAGAAGATGTCATCTCGTCCATTCATATGCCAAGGTAAGATGAGCCATACCCAAACAACTCTCAGCACTTACGCTCTTACCATCGCTGTAAAGACCTGTACACACAGAGCCTTGTWAGTCTCCCCAGAGAACGTAGGCAGAGGTTGAATCTCTTTCTGATTAGTCATGTTTTCCTAATGACTGGCCTGAATTTTCASTTGTGCAACCTGTCTATTATTTCTTGTTTTACATAGAAGTAATTRCTGCTTTACCCTATGCAGCAGCATTTATAAGGTCAAGACTCTTTTCACAAATACCTCCTCCATCATTTATTATTTATTCTTGATTCTTTCAGTCTTTTCTGTAGGTAGTATTTTCTAGAGGCCTAAGTGCTGTTTCCTTCTGGAAAAAACTAAATTCCTTCAACATGAGGTAACCAACTCTAGACAAATGCTTCAACTGATGCTTTGCTTCCAGCTTGTTTACTTATTATAACACYAAAATTATTCTTTATTCTTTTTTTCCACAATGGCATTTGCGTTATAACATGTCAGTACTGACTCATACTCAGTTTATAGTCTGCAGTACTCTGAATCCTTTTTTCCAGAACAGCTACAGTGCCAGTAGGTTCCTACATTTGCATTGCTCTTTATTCAAAAYATTGCATCCTACCCGCTGGCAGGCCTTTCCTGGCTCTTTGTACCCTCTTCTAATAGCATGCGATCATTAACGAAAACACTGAATGTTAGCACGGTCAGAGAGACCCCTGCAGAACCCCCCTTGATGTACCTTCCATTTTCATAAGGGAGTACAGTTATTCAGAGCGGCTCTCTCAGTCGGTTTCCAACCAGACTGACAGCCATGGCATAGTATTCCTTCCAGACCATGCTGCCCTGCGTGCTCGGGCTGCTCTGCAGTTGGTACGACTATGTTTATAGAAGCTGYGCCATAAAACAGTTCTGTCTTGCTGTATATTTTTGACCATATTGAAGCTCTTGACCCTGCATAGTGAATAAATAACATGCAAACACGTTATGGGCAAATAAAAAAGGAGGCAGATGGTATGCTTTATTTTCCCTTGTACTTGTTTACCACCCACCAGGGCAATGCTTTTGGGGTCAGAATGGCCTGTGACAGACAGGAAAAAAGAGGCCAGATGTTCATTACGTATTGTTGTATTAAATCAAAGCCAGTCTGAAATTCTACCAGCAGTAAGGTCACTATTGCTGTGACACAAAAAAGAAAAAAAAAAAGAGAGAGATTGGAACAGATGTTTCCAGTTTTTCAAAAGAATTATTTTTATTTCACACTAATCTAAAGCCTCAATGACATAAGTTTCTGCTACTGTCCTCAAGATGGAGAAAGACTGAACAGATGCTTCTCATATATTCGCAGTTGCTGACCTGAGCACAGGTCAGGAGCACGAAGGCTCTATCTCCACAGCATGGGGCTGCACCGTAACTAGAGCCAGGGGACTTGATGGAGCCTTCCCATGGGCTACTTTTCAATTCAGAGACGGCTCAGATCGTGCACCAGAATATGGCTGTGCTGTTGCCAGCACACAAGGAACCTTGCCTAGGGCTAGGTCAAATATTTGTATGTGGCATGGTGTGCACATACCAACGTGAAAGAGAGAAAATCAAACGTTACTTACTTGTCCGTAAATTAACAAGTGGTCAGAGAGGAGAAAAAAAAAATAAACAGAAAGGCAATCTTCTATGTATCCTAGTCACTTTATATACATTAATTACCTGGTCTTGGGACAGATATCAATAAATAACCTACTTAAAAGGAAAACATCAACCGTGTCTCATTCTGAAGCAAATCCCTAACCAATGTATATTGACATATCTCCCTTACAGCCAAAGATGATATTGCTGATTAAAACAGCTTCGGATGTTGCCTAATAAGGCCTCTTCCATATGGCCTGCAGCCATGACCATTTGGTGTGTCTTATTACTGTACATCTGCACTACTTTCCCTGAAGYGACAGGTCAGGACCTTCAGTGTTCATTTGACATGAGGTGAACCATGGTCATTGGCAGAAGATGTCCATGGGATGAGAGCACCTTCTAAAATATTTGGAAGCTTAGAAAATCTACCGTGATTCACAAAATAAAGCAAAGGAAAAATTTACAAAACAAAAAAATCATGTTGTTAAATAAAGTGATTATCTGAAAAGGCTGAAGTCAGGTATTTTAAAATGGACCTTAACAGAGTAACTGTTGAGACAGCAGTAAGAAACTTTAAGTATCTTATAAGAATCAAACAATACAAAAGAGTTGGTTCAAAGGAGTAATTGTAGACATAATTTCAGTTGCTTTTTGAACATTGTCATTACAGTACAGGAAAAAGAAAGACTCTACAGGTAGCTCATGATTACTTTCTGGGCAATGCTAGCAAAGGTAAGTTCCAAGTATTCATATTTACAAGTGTTATGAACTCTCAAACTTTTGCACACTTCTTAAATTCTTTAACTGGATATTCATTGCTAGAGTCTAGGATATTGTAATTAAATTTTCAGAAGTATGTTCATTAATATTATGCACATGTAGGTTTTTCTTAAAACCTTGCAATGTCAAGGTAAGTCTTACTGTCTTTCTAGCTATTATTTCTTTTATAGTAAAACAAATTAAACAAGAGGTCTCAAAATCAATTAATGTCTTTATTTTTAAAATTCATACAGGGAGCTATATTTCTTTTTATCTTAGAAAAAGCTAGAAAGTGCATTTTTGGTCTTCCTGATTGTTAAAAATTTTGGAGACATCTGAAAGCTCTAGGGCCTTACTTATTCAGACAGCATCACTGAACATAGCATGAAGGTGGAAACAAAATAGGCCCTGTGTAATCTCCAAACAAATGTTACTCTGGAGACTGGAAGGGAGAACAGATTACGTGTCTGCTTGCAATCCTTCCGTGTAGTCGCTTCCCTTCTACAAAGGGGATAGGGATACTATGCTAATAGAAAGCATCTATTATGGGCAAGTGAAATACAATGTCTCCTGAAAATTTTATGAATCCTGCTTTGGTGATATGAAACCACAAATGAAAAAGAAAAGTAAGAATCACACACACTACAGGTAAAYGTGCATGTTTCACTATCCTATAATACAAAAAGGATATTTCTAATATTTGATGATCATGGCTCATTCTACAGACATTTTTATTAGTATTTTAGCACTGAGTTTTGAAAATTTTAGTAGCACGTAAAAGTTTTCTAACTTGTATTATATGCACTGCCTATTATGGCTGTATAGTGATAAATACAAAGTCATAATAGTATTGGGCAGTTCTTCACAGGAACACAAACTGCATTTAAAATATAGTCACTGGGTTCACTTCTTCCAGCAGGCCAAACCTCCACTCTGGAATGCCCACTGAAATAGAATGAAACGGCAGAAAAGAGTAGAATGCATAAAAAATCAAGGAAGAGGACCAACAGAAGAGGCTGAGATAGTTAAAGCTGGTGTTAATTCCCTAATTCTTGCAGCGGTAACTCCTAGTTCTCATTTACTACAGGTGAAGAATATAATAAAATATTCGCTGTCCTCATTTCCTCAACAGTGCACGTCCGCACTTACACAATAGGCAAATCAGTATCGCTTTCATGAATCAAATGAAAGGAACAAGAAACAGAAGGGAACAAGCTCTAGGGGGGCTTTTCTGTGTAGAATACACATCCTATGCCCTCTGCTTATATGCAGGGAATAGGAAAGTCGCATTGCCCAGAAAACAATGCATGTGTTTATAGTGCTAACCTATCACATATCTTCAGTGAGGTAGCTTCCTCCCATTCTTCTTGATTACTTGTTGCCTTTCTCGATAAAAAAGCATTTTTAGCTGCAGACAGGCAATATCATCTATGGCCAAGATGAAACAGTAAGTTATTAATGTCAACAATGGCCAAAGCTTTGGGAAATTTAATTGTCTGCGGTTGATTAGAAAGGTAAATGCCTTACTTCRCATCATAATAGAAGAGTTTTTGGTTAATTAAAATGTTCACTGGTCACCTAAAAATGTTGATGCTTTGTGAAAGAGAAGAGAAAAATGAATGTCAAAACCTGATTAACTTTTGATTTTCAGTTGCCTCAGGCTGGACCACTTACCAAAATATAAAAGAGAATGCCCTTCCTCCCAAATACCTCTAAAACCCAAAGCAGTCTCAAAGTACTGTAGCAGGTGGAAAGAACAAGCTTCAGATCAAGAGATTTCCCTGTATTAGACAAAATTAAATAAAATCAGTTGTTTGCATTGCTTGAAGTTTTCACCAGAACAGTGTCCTCAAACTTACACACATATGAGACTAGTGCTGCACATTCTGACTGGGCACTGAAATCCTTCCAATAATGCAGAATCAGTCTGAATCAGGCATTAAGATGTCTAGCACCTTCCCCAGACTTCATCAGTGTCTATTTGGTACTAACTGAACTTTATAATGTAATTTCAAGCTCAGGCCTCATAGCTGGTGACTTCATACAATCCTTTAATTGTAGCAGGAAGCAGTAAACAAAAGTATAGGGAAGGTCAAATAGATGCCAGGCATAGATTTATTAGGTTTACCTATCCAGCTGGTACCATACAAGCTTGAGTTATTCTTTCACTCTTTCCTCTGCTTTCATTTCTGAGCATATATGTTTGGATGGATTTTGTTATATTACTGAGCAAAACATCTGTCTAAAGAGGCTCATACCCAACTTGTCTAGTCAGTGAAAGCACCACATAGTTGTATACGTGTAAGATGTTTCTGAACAGAGGTAGTAACTCTATCACTTTATACAGATCTCTTGTTTAATGAAGAAGGATGCTGTTGGCTAACAGAAGCTGCCGGGTAAACTTCAACAGTCTGGACTGAGTTGATTTCAATGATGACTTTTAAGCGGTGGCCAGTGACAGGACAAGAGGCAACGAGCACAGACTGAACTACAGAAAATTCCATTTGAACATAAAAGGAAAGTTTTTCCACTACAAGAGTGGTTGAATCCTGAAACAGTTTGTCCCGAGAGGTGCTGTAGTCTCCATCCTTGGAGATGGAGATACTCAAAACCCAAGTGGACACGGTCCTGAGCAACCTGGGTTTGGCTGCCCCTGCTCTGAGAAGGAGATTTGGACTAAACAGTCTCCAGMGGTCCCTTCCAACCTCAACTATTCTGTGATTCTGTGATGTCCATGATCTAGTCTAATGCTTTTGCAAATCTTATGCACTCTTTATTCCCTGGCAACAGCATTTATACAGACAATAGCTTACAATAGAAGCAGTTTTTTGTTTCAGAAACTAGAATATTATCCAGTGAATTTCAACAGACAAAAAGTTCAACATGAAAAATAAATAAACCACAACTTGTGTTAAATGATAGAAATGTTTTGATGGTTACATTAAATTGATGATGTAATAACATCAGTTACTAAACTAGGACCAGCTGAAGTGATTCCTTTTGATTTTAATAAGATTTGGGTTAGACACAACAGGGCAAGTCTTTACAAGTAGGTGACAATTAGCTCTGTTGATGTCCATCAAAGTTAGTCACAAATGCAACTTGTGGGAGCTGGACTTCTCTCATTTAAGAACCCTCTTGCAGAGTGTTTTAGTCTTTAAAAGAGAGGTATGCATCACTCTAGCCAAAAAAAACATTGTTTTTCTTCCAGGCACCTGGCACTATTCATTTCTTGTCCAGTCAGGCACTGTTACCACTGTTAGAGTGAGAGTCATCATATTTGCACTTCATTGGAAGCACTTTCCTGTTTTTTATGACACTAACTCTGAGATTTGCCTTAACTAGAAGACAAAGAGACATCAGAATCATAAAATTAATCAAATTACGAATGCTATTAATTAGTTATCTGAATCTTATCATAGCTTGGGTATTCCTTTATACCAATTTTGTAAATTAATCAGTATTTATAATTAACCTACACATAATAATTGATAGCTAGTGTCAGAATAATTTCTGTGGAGTGAATGGTACCAGGGTACCATGTATCAATTTCAGTCATGCTCTAGATAGTGCTAGAATAAATGTTCATCAGCTAATCTGTAGCTAGTCTGTTTAGCCATAATACCATGTTGAGCTTATGCAATCCCTTAAATATTCCCAATGTTTTGTAAATTTGCTATAAAGCAGAGTCGTGAAGTTTGTAAAAACACCTTATATTCTTTATAAAGTAACATAAGGTGTGTAAATGCTGGCACATAAATGAGATAAAATAGAAAACTCAGTAAGTATATGTTGAGTGGCTACAGAAAGAAAAGATAAATAATAGGCCAGTGCGCATTTCAGACTCRCTTGAGAACTGATAACAACTGAGCTAGCTTGATGCTCAGCTAAGAGGCTCTGAAAATTAGAAGCCTAAGTGTAAAAGTATCTTCTCTGAATAAACATTAAAAATGACAACAAAATGTGGCAAAGAGTCAGCCTTCAGGGCAATTCATGTCATCTTTTCCAAATATTAGCTATTGTTTATGAATGGTCACTGCCTCTAGATGATCAGAAGTTTTGGACTGTCCATTTGGGATTATTTTAATGTTTGATGGATGTTGTGAAATTGCGTCTGGCCTCTAGTTTCTTTAAAGAATCACAAATTTCTTCTTTTTTATTGATGTTTTTCCAGTACAACTTCTGTTCAAATGCCTGTGTCATTAACAACTCTTTCAACAATAGAAAATGTCACCAAAGTTCGGCAGTTGTATCAGCTTTCAAATTCTGTATGTATATGTATATATACACACACATTTTTAGATAGGTGTGTAAAGAATAACGTCCCAGATTTGAATTCAATAGTCGCTTCTGATTCAGGTATATTTTCAAATTGTCTCTCTGTATTTCATTTTCTTTTTTGGGATGTTCGTTATCCCAAATCCAGAAAAGCACACACCAAATACAGCATTGCAATATTAAATAGCCTGCTGATTCTAAGCTCCATATTCTGCACTTCCTTATGTACACATTATTTTCTGTATCATATTTTACCTCATATTTAACAGATTCTGCCTTTTAATTTTGCCAGGCTCTTTTTATCTGCTTTGTTAAATATGATTGTATGCTTTATAATTGTATATTATATTCTCCAGGACATATATAACTAGGTACGGGTACTTAACAAGAATCAGATCAACTTCAACAGTGTACCACCACACCAATTCAAACTCAGTAGCAACAGCTTTTTATGTCACATTTTTGCACAGACTAATTGCTGTTTTCACTTTTTTGATTCAAACAACATTCTAGGACATAATTTTAGCCAGTTTAAATTATAGTGGTTGTAAATAAGTACAAGCTATTATGTACTAAATTATACTAGAAATGTACATACTACATATTTTGCTTTAAAATTTTGTTAGGTGGTGTTAATGACATTTACAAGAAAAATAAAGATAAATATTAGCATGGTATTATTGAACAGAAAACACTATGTTTGCTGTATTTTGCTCATACAGCATGATTTGCCTCTACTTCTGATTCAACACTAGAGAGCACAAAGAATATACTCTAGTAAATATATAGGCAAGATCTGCATTCATGGCTATATTCAAGGATGTTATATTTTTTCCAGTTGAACATTATTTTGATGCTTAATAAAAAAATAAAATATTTTCATACCATCTCATGTAGTAATGGGATGGGAATGGAAAATAGTGATGCATTATGAAAAGTGCAATGTTTAACAAAAGACGTTGTCTAAAAAAGTCTTAAATATCCATATATTTTTTTWAAAAAATAAGGGTAATCTCATTTCTCAAGTTATTTCTACTCTGCAGTTAAAAGAACGTCCTCCTATTAATCTGTTTCCCTCTAATCTCTATTTTTCCAATCTATACAGTTTCACTAAAAGATAATTAACCAGCTGAAATACAGTCTCACTGTTGCTGTAACTGATCAAGACTAATCTGTAAATAATCAACTAATCATCGTTTCTTTATTCAAACCATATATGTCTATCACATATATATCGTATAAGGTTTTTCCTCAAGAGGGAGAATTGAGATTTTGAACATTATCTCATTGTTTGCATTAGGGAAGTGTTAAAGTTTCAACAGCAGCAATAGCACTCCATGCCCAASAATCAGTTTGAGCTATCACAAAGTTTTGATCTAATTCTGATCTTTCTCTTGTTGTTTACTATGAATAGTTCACATATAACTGTTTCAAACTACTTTCTGTCTTCAAAATATTAAAACAGGAAATTTCAACAATTCTGAAACTTTTTTCCCAATACATTTTGGAAAGAAAAAATATAGTGATCTCAGTCTTTCCAAACTACAAGCAGTTTGGATTTTGAAGAATTTGTACTTTCCAATTACAAAAAAAGGTGTTAAAATACCTTCAGCCACTACCTTGATAGTCACTCAGCCTCCTTTAGCCTTTCTTCCTATCCTAATAGATCTTTTTACATTTAAAATAAAATAGAAATGTTCTGGAAATGGTTATTAGCTAATTTAAAACATAATCCCTTTGACTTCATATTAAACCTGGTAAAAATCTGCCCTTCACCCTTTCTGTTGATAACCATGGTGATTAGTGCTACAATTCAATTCCCTGTAATTTTTATATTTGTTTCTCCTTAACTAGGATTGAAGGTTTTGTTTGCTATTGGTGGCTTTTAGGGCCTAGGTAAATCCCAGAGTTTGTGCTAACTTGAGAAGATTCATCACTACCAGGAAATCTCAATGGTTAAATTCTAAATAAAGTAGACAGAAGTCCAAAAAAAACTGTTCGCTTGCTAGGAAGAGAACCTATAATATCTAACCTTATTACACTTTCTCTCACAATTTTCATTCAAAAATAATAATCTCAGAAGCAAGTATCATATTCAGTAAGGACATAACAGTAGAGATTTCCACATCAAAGGGTCACCAGCCAGGATACTTTATTGAAAATATAATTTATAATGAGAGATATGCAATCTCTTTCAAGTCATATGCTGCTACTCATGCTACCAGCTAATGTCTTATTACAGAAAAGCCTTTCAGAGATCGATTTAGCAACACAGACACGAGCGTGTGCATACGCCATCCTTTTATACATAGGTGGCCCAAACATGGGCACAAGGGCACATACCATGGCCCATTGCTTCTCTCCAGTAGCTCAAACTTTAACTAATTGTTTTATAGACACTTGCTTGTAAACTGGCTAAAAAAAGTAAAAGTGGAATAAAACACACAGGAAAAGATCAGCTGTTCAGATGAAAAGACTGACCCAAGAGAGATGGATTTACACAGATCATAAATAAATTGAGGATAAAAATTAGATGAAAGCAGATTCAAAACAAGTGGTAAGTGAAAAAAATCTTCTCTGATGATAGTTTTTTTTTTTTTCTCTAAGATAGGACCCTATTTTCCAAAGRGATAATATAGTAGTAAAGAACTAGATGTAAAAACTCAGTAGGCCTTTCCTACTCTATTATTTCACAAAACTTGCACACAGCACTGGAGAAAAGATTGCCACTTTTAGCATATTTCTGTCTACTCTGCTATAATTTATGGCCTGACTAGATGTTACCACATGTTGTGAGGCCATCTTGAGTCAAGGACTAATGCTGGAGTGAGACTGAGTTTGCTTACAGCAAGGGTTTTCTGGTACAGTGTGCTCAATTATCAAAACATTCTGAAAAATGAGTCACTGGAGCCCGGAGAAGCAGCAACCTCAGCAAAATCTTTGACCACGTTGCCGCTGGGAAAGATGCATTAATGACACTGATAATGTAGAGAAAATGACATTGTAAAGATTCATTTATCCGGAGAAAGTAGGTCAGCTAGAGGTTGATCATATCCAGGCCATTTAGTCACCCTCATCCTTAATTTTAAACTACGTTGACTGCCTCTGGGCAATGGATGAAAAAATGCACATTCCTGGTGTTTAGCATTTTTTTGGATAACTTGAAAGAAATATTGATTTTTTTTTTTGAACTAATAATGACTCCTGCTACCGCAAATTTATTGCAATGGGTAAAAGATAAATCATCTGAGGAACAGTCACAGATGCATATACAAAATGACTGCTACTCCTTTAAGTGTTCTTAGAATAGTAGGCTTCGAAATTAAAAGCAACTATAATTAATTTTTACAAGTGTTGGGATACACAGCAGATTCCTCAACCATTCCCAGGGTGTGCAAGACTCAGATTTGACTCTCCAGTCAGTTCAATATGGACTAAATTCTGCTATAGAAGTCTCCTCCGCACCAGTCTGCTGGCAATAACAGGTGGACAGTCTTTAAGGGGAAATGAACTGCTAGTTACCTATACCATTTACACGAAGAAAAAGAGCACCATTTCTTTGTATTGCAATGTAAATTCCCTACTTTAAAGAAYTTAAGGAGTATAACGTCACTAACTACCCTAAGCTGCTGCAATTCCCTAAGAGTATGTCAGAGAAAAAATTATGTCATGGAGTACCCTTATTCTTTTCTAGCTTCCTTCTTGTTACAAGTGCAGCCAAGTAGAGCACAAACAACTAAAGGAAGAGAAGTTTATTGTACGCTTATCTCCTGCAATGATGAGTCAGAGGAATTATTCTTCCTATTCTGTAGGCAAAATCAATGGAGCGAAAGAGTGGAATGTAATCCTCATGTCCCATACAAATGTTCATACCATGGCATTCCGTATTTAAAACAATATCCCATTCAGTTTTTATGAGCATCTTTCCAAGAACCCTAAAACTCAAAAAAAAAAAAAAAAAANTTTTAGATCCTCTATAACACTTTCTACTTAGTTCTGGAGTAGCTTATTCTGAAAGCTATCCAAAATGAAACTAGGAGAAAGTTGTAGGAATTCTCCTCCAGCGGCAGAACGGATTTGAACCTGCTTATTAGATACTGTCATACAAGTCAGAATATTTGTATGACAGGACAAAGCAGCATAATATCTCCCTCCTCTATAGACATTGGAGTCAGGCTCTTCACTTGTAGTACAAAATTACCCAAGTCTTAAAGAAAGCTATTAGGAAACTGAGAAAACATTTAGGTTGTCCCTCAATATTGCATTCAGAAACGTCACTCAACCAAACGAAAAATCRCTGTGAGAGGCATTTATCCGAGGTTTTCATGTGTTACTCTAACTTTGACAAAAGTTTGACAAAACTTTTGACAAAAGCACAGAGACATGTAAGCCACAAAATTTTATTCCTACACAAATAACTTCCCAAAGGTATATCCAAAAGATTTACTCTCAGGTGGGTAAATCTTACAATGCCTTTCAGAGCTTTATTTCTTTCCTAGTGTATAGAAGACGTGGGCCCTTTGCCTTCACAATGATTCCATTGTACAGTGCGCAAATCTTAAAAACATTTGCATTTCTATTCAAATCACACACAAGCTTTTTAATTTCACTGAGATTACTTCAGGTTTTCACTATTTCTATTCAGAGCAGAATCTGGTCCAGAATCTAATAAATAGACTTGACAGTTGATGATACAGGTTGATATGACCCCCCATATTGAGCAAAAAGTCACCATAAGAGATATAAAAAATCTGTTCAGCTGTCTTAGAGAAAGGAAAAGCCAGCTTCTTTAGCTTCCAAGAGAATTTGCTCTCATTGTGGAAAGCAGATTTAAACACAAAAGGAGGAGATCCTGCATGTTCTGATAGGAATTTTCTGCTCTTTTTCAATTGAAATCACTAGTTCCTCATCCACTATTTTTCCCTGCTCTATTTAGCCATTTTAATGTGATGTTCCATAGGGATAGCTGTAGGTATTCTTACTTTAATCCACCACATTACAGCAGTAAATAAAAATTAGCTCAAACCTCAGCAACGTGACCAAAAGTGGCAGAAAAGGAAGTAGTATTGAATATTAAGGAAAAATTTAATGACAGTTAATTAATCTCTAATATTAAACAGTTAAAGCTATGCTTCAGTAAAAGAGCTCACCTCAGATGAGACCATTTCTCTGACCACTTGTAAAATCCACCTGCCTTATCATTGATTTTGCCCCCTGAGCTGGCAGCAGTGCTTGAAGCACAGAAAAGGTAAGAATAAGCTGAGATTCACACGTGACATGTGCAAAGGTAAAGACAGAAAYAGAGTAAACCACACACCCTAAAGTAGTTCACATGTCTCACTTTAACTGATTTAGAAGGCCTTGTTTATGTGATGCCACCCAAGAGGGACTCTTCTCATTTTTAGGGCCTTTCTGTCAGTTCTACCATAAAGACATCTCTTTACTGATCCACCACTAACTCACCTAGATACTGTTCGGGAAGGGGTGCATCCCATTACCAGGGCACTGCAAGAGAAGCAAACAGTGTATTTGTATATAAATTCCCCAGTACATAGTGTCCCAGAAAGTAGGGCTATAATACCCTCAGGGTATCTGAGGGATATACCACAGATATGCAGATATGGAGATAAAGACCCCTCTCTTTTTTTTCCATCATACTGGTATAGCACTGGAACACTTGCCTTTAATTAGATATGTTGTAGTAACTTGATTTATGCTTCACTGATAGCTCTTCTAGTTGCAGGCAGACAACAGGCTTAAAAGTCAGCACACTCAGTGAAGATTCACTGAGAACTGAAAACACGTTTGAGAGATTTGCCTTGGGGTTTGAATGAGCCGGAGCCAACTTATCATCTGGGACAGAAACCAGGAAAGCTTTGAATCTAGATCTTAAGGAGAAACTGAAGGAATCCAAATTCACAAATCACAGAAAAATGGTTTGCTCCAAGCTCAGCAAGGCAGAATGGTTRTGTCTGGCGAAGCTCTTGTACAGACTTATAAACTTATAATTACTGGGGTAAAGGACACTGCAAAAGATTTAGAGGTTTCATCTGAACAAGTGCAAAAGCATTCACTGGGCTGTCTGATGGCAGGAATTGCAAGGAGGAAAGTGAAGCGAAAAAAGGACAGGCACTCCATTTCCATCATCACTGCCTTGCCTTTTTGAGTTCTGCTGAATAGCTTTCAGCACCATCCCACAGGAAGGCACTCTTTCCCCACAACAGACTTTCTGTATTTGCAGATATTGCTGCAGTGGCAAGATCTCTGATTTCTGCTGATGTGTTTCCAGATCGTTTTCATGTCTAATCTTGAATAATAATAATAAAAAAATTAATACCCAATTTTCCTCCAAATGATTTTGGAGCATGAATTAGATACAGGTTACAAGTCTACAGGCAGCTGAGTCAACTTCTTGGCTCACTACCACCAGAAATGGAGGTTTTGCTTCCCTTCTATCTTTTCCCGCTTCTTCTTCATGCTCCAACTCCTCATCCCCATTCCTAGATGCATAATACAGCTTCCTCCCTTGAGGCAGCTCAGGCATGGTCTGGACATTGCTACAGGCTGATTCAGCTCACTATCTCAGCAGAAAACTGTCCTGTCTTTTTCTAGATTATTTTTCTGCCATACTTGCAAGGTGGAGCAGCCACAGAGGCGTCCCATGAGATGCAGAACAGACACAAGTGGCAGGAGCACATGGCTGAGACAGACGGGAAATCCTTGGAGAGGAGGGGAGAGACAAGAGGATRTAACTCTCTGCTCTACTTTCCACATCTTGGCATGGTAACTTAASTTCGAAACTGGTTTGAAAAATTCACCCTGGAATTCTCTCTCTGCTGCTCTTCTGATTGTCCCAGCTCCAGCCTGGTCACCCGCGTTCACACCTCTCATCCAGGTCCCTTGCGCTATTCTGCCTGTCCTTGCATTTCCTTCCGTTTCCTTGCTCCTCACCTCAGCGTTTCCTCACGGCAGCTCCTCAGTTTCCACGCTCATCCATGCTGCCCTGGCTCATGGATTCCCCCTTCGGCCCCCTCCTTGGCCCCATGCTGTGTGCACCCGTACAGGGGGCACCCGCGGCGCCTCACGTCCGCCCAGGCACAGAGCAAGAGAGTGACCCTGCATACATCCCTCTGGCTTCCTCCTGACTCAACGCTTCTTAGTATTTCAGCATTTGTATGAATATAGAAGAGAGGTAGGGAACTAAAAATACAGAGATTCACACAAATGCACCTAATATGTCCRGACCTTGCATGGATTTCGTGAGTGACTGAAGTCTCCCCTCTGTGCCTCTGTGCAGACAGGTGTAATTTAGTCCCTAATCGGTTTTTCCTGAAGAACAGGCTTTTTCTACATTTGTTTTTCTCCTAAATGTGAATCTACTTTATTGAAAAAGAAAAGGAAAAAAATCAATATCCATTTGTATCTGCTGTGTCTGGGTAAATACATCTACTGTAATGGGTATAGGTCTCAAACCCTACAACTTCCTTACTGACAAATTTGCATGACAATATAGATAACAGCTGGATGTTAAAATACTAATCATTCAGGTTTCAGACTACTCTGACCTTTCTCTCCCTCAGCATTTTAAGATCTCTGTCTCTGGTTTGGTCCAATACCTACAAATGTGTTTTAGAAAACACTCAAAAAGATTTTGAAAGAATTTGGGTTACCTGTATGCTGTAACCAGCAATCAGACACTAACCCAATCAAAGTGCAAATCCCTGACATGTTCCATGCAGCGGAAAACATCACTGAGTGCTTATGAGAGTGAAGCAGCTCTTAATAAAAACAACAGAGTTCAGCCTTCCGCGCGGATCCAGTGCAGCGTCTGAAGAATTTCAACGGCTGCAGTGGTATGTTCTGCTCAGTGGGAAGGTTTACAGCAGCACCAAAAGCATAAGGCTTTCCCGTTACCSCTGCAGGGTAACAACAGGGCACGAGAAGCTCACTGTCTGAGCTACCCTGCAAAGAAAAACCGCCTGCAGGGAACTATTACACTCAGTTTTACAGATGTGAGAAGCCCTGTCCTGTCAAAGGAGTGGTGGCCCTCAGCTGTGTGAGACAGCACAGGGAGGGAAGGGCTGAGAAGAGAAGCCACCAACAAAGCTGTGAACCAATTTAGAGCTCCCCTGTTTATAGGACAATTTCCCTGGGTAGGCAAATRCTGCCTTTTGCTTGAGACAGACTGTGGGATGCTGCTCCAGCACGCGGATGCTTAAGACCTAACAGTCAGACAGAGTCAGGTCAGATCTTTCTCCCATTTCTTAGGAAAGAGCAAAGAGTAGCTATATGTATTATTGCAATCGTGCAAATAGACAAAAAAAAAAAAAGTCTGATCAGTTATTTGAAAACCTAGTTTGTGCACAATATTTCTACTTTCTAAAATGTCAGAGGCCCTCAAATTGCATTATTTGAAACTGGATCATTTCCTGCTGCCACTATAAGCTTTTCTCAGCTCCCCATTACTCAGCTCCCACTTAACAAGTTGTCAAATGACTGCTCAAGCAGTAAAAAATATGTCTCTGTAGAACTGTTAATTATTTATTGTTATCAGGTAGCTGAAAATTAGCCTAGCCATGCCTATGGGGGAAAAAAAAGAAGAATCAGCTCTCTAATTAGTTGGAGAGGCTGGCAACACTAAATAACAAGTTGCAAKTTATTCAGAAAACAAAAATGTTATTTCAAGTGCCTCTTGCCTTTTCTTGGAAGTCAGAAGTATCTGCTAGCTGCCTGGTTTCCCTGTCCCTGACTGCTACCCACACAATCACTAGCTTTTCGTATCCAGCCTCTTCTGGGAGGTAGCATGATATTTCAGCCTCCGTGCATGATTCCTTCCTCAGGGGGATGGACTTTTCCCGTTCTCAAAGGAGAAGAGGAAGCTGGGCATGCAGGAACCACTTCCAACTTGCTGTGGGCCCTTTCTTCTCGCATGAAAGAAAAGGACATACCATCAAGCCTGCCTCTGCAGTGGCCTGCTGACACTCTTCAGAGACCTGCTCCCAGACCAACTAGTGGGTCATCTGAGAGGTCTTGCCTACAAACAAGCAGTCCTTCCCTCTCACAAGCAGGCTTCTGTCCTGCCTCATTCAGACACTTCGGTCTAGTCTTTTTTTTAAAAAAAAAAAAAAAAAAAAAAAAAAAAAAAGGAGGGGGGGAAGTATTTTATATGATGCCCTCTTTTAAGCAGCACACCAGAAAGGAAAGTTCAGTTCCCTCCTCAGCCAAAAAAAATATATCTCTTAACAAGAAATCCTAAACTATGGACTTCAAGCTTCCTATTTAGTTTGGGCCACTGAACAGCAACAAATGCAATATTCATGGAGCTGGAATGAGCACACGGCAGCGCAGAAGACACAAGAACTCAGACAGCCTGTAAGATTATGCAAAGTTATTTTGACATTTTAAGGAAATAGAAAGAGGTTTCCAATCAGAAAAGCTGATAGCATGGTGGGCAGGGTACTTCAGGACATGGGAGAAGATACACTTATGAAGAAATTGAGGAGTCTTTTCATTTCCTGAGCAAGAGATCTAATAAAAGAATTATTGCTCTGTAATAGGTAGACTACAGCAYATACCATTCCCAAAAGATAAAGACTACAGCTATAATTTGTGACAGTGCTTATCCTGTTGATATTTAGTGTACATCTTCCAAGAATACTCACAGCATCAGATTTCGCAGGGTAATGCAAGCACTGCTACCTTACAGYTGGACTGCTGTGTAGAACAGTTCAGGAGAAAGACAAAAGGAAAAGTGATGGTTGACACCCTYGATTCCCTTGTGAAAGCTGATGACAATCACTGTCACCAGTGATTGTGTTCTGTACAGCATATAAGGTTAATAGTACTTGGGAATTCATTTAAAGGCCATCAGTGCTAATCACTTCCCTCTTGAATTATCAGGCATTCCTCAAAAAGTGGAAAAGACTGATATTTTATCTAGCCATTATTGTAAGTGTTGAACATTAGAGCTCTTATTTGAATTACGTCCCTATTCACATGCTTTCTTCACTCATAAGACACTGAAGTATTTCTAACAAATTGAGATTTTTTTTTCTTTTTTTTTTTTAATAAAGCTCAGGTACTCTTTTGCCAAGCTTTCCTATGCTAGGTGTTCAGTTTTATCCTGTTTGGCTTAAATGGATTCAAGCCCCATTTATGACATTCAAGGGCAAAAGTGGATACAAGTGACAAATGAATTAAGTAACGGTTTTCATCCAGTAGATATTAAGGGTATGGGATGACACTGGAAATTACAAACTATAACCTCAAATTYTGTAGTTCAGTTTAAAAAGTGCTGTCAGCTCTTTATTCTGATAAAATTCATCTATGAAAGATCTGGACTGAGAGTAGCAGATAAGAATTAAAATGGAATTATTTGGTAATATTTATAGCTGATATAGAATGAACYGTACTGGATCATCATAAAGAAATCCCCAATTGGCTTGCCGTCTGACAAATGTTCCCACAAATGTAATCATATTAGAGGAGGTTTTCATTCATTTCAAAAGAAAACCAGGCATTRTGCTGGAAATGGTATAGCTTGCAGCATCAGTCCAGGATTTTGATAATTTGAGTGAAGTCCCRTCTCTGTTGTGATTTACCAACACCAAGATCTGACATGTCTAAAGAACCACACTGAAAATTTCTCTGCAGCATTTAGAAATGTGTATATATAATCAGAAATACATAGAACTATGCAAAATTTTTCAGAGATAATTTCTTTTACTATTATTCTTTTTTAGGTAATTAGCAATGGCTCCTGGAATGTGCTAAAAAMCATGAGTCACAGTATCAGTGATGCAGATCACAAAACACTGAAGAGGACTAAACCATTCATCAGTTTGTCCTCTCTCTCCAGCATTTTCTGCCTCTTGCCATAAATTTCAGATGACCTCRCTTAGAACAAAATCGCCTTACAATCTTCACCTTTTACTCTGGTGGAAATGCACATCCTTAAGCCACCATTCTCTTCCCCACCAGTTCTATTGCATAGTACTTTAAGACCCGAGTTGCAGTTTTTGTCACCTGATTACCAGGTTTCTTTGGAACAGGGTGCAAGTACATCTACTGACAGACCTACAGATTTCATCTGTACAGAATAAGAATTCAATTTCCTCCTCACATCTAATTCCTTGGGTATCAGAGAGGCTGTCAAACTTGCCTTGCACTGAGGTGCCACAGCTATGCATTCTTCCCAGGCCAAGTTGGGAGGCAGGTTTGTGAGTCTCTCTCCCCCTTTACCCTTTTGGAACCTGGAAACCTAAGTTGATGTTCTCCTCACCCATAACAAAGACACCTGAGCCACCTCACTTGGCTCCCTTCAGAGCCACTGAAGAGAAGTGAGCAACCCTAGGCCATGACTTGCCTGGCCTATTTCAGATGTCTACTTCAGTAYGGGATACCTCCCACTCTAACTCCCCCACATCTTCTCTTTGTTGAAGGACTCGTTTTCTAGGTGTGCTGAAAAAGTGCTTGATTAATACGTATTAATACTCATGTGTTAGAGCATAGCTAGACTCAAAAGCAGTGTCCAGTTTTCATTTAGATGTGATAAAGGGAGTGAGAAGCCTGGTTTCTACATAGGCCTTAGCTTATGCTTTCTGGTATCGCATCCTAAAGTTATAGCAAATACCCTCTTGTGCTTGGTCACTGTATACCCAGGAAAGTAYAAACTATGGCTCTAGTATAAAAGGAGTCAAAAAGTATGGCTAGTAGCCTGTGGGTTACAGGATTACAGCCTCAAAGCACTCATGAAAAAAAGAAATATATATCTATATATATATAYACACACATATATACACATATATATAGACACACACACATACTTGAGATCAGGACCATAAAGACCAATGATGGTTCCTCAGAGCAGACCCCTACTTTGTAGACCTTCACTGTTTGTGTACATATACGCATTTGGGACTTACAGATTGAAAACWTAGTTTCAGAAGTATGTAACTGTTCGTTACAAAACTCTGCAGCACATAGAGGACCTTGTTCCTTATATTTTGCCCTTACTAGAAGAGAAATGAACAGTTTCATATACTGAAACAGAATTAATAGGCAAAATGCTGATTCCACTATTGCATAAAGATCTATCCATGTGGCTTATCATGTGAAACAAGCATTTATCTATTAAGCGTTAGATTGCCATTACCTAATGCATACAGGTCTGTCAGAAGGTAAGAAGCAGAATTTATTAGTCTTATGATAAATATGACAAGAACATGAGGCAAAGTACACAAAAAGCTGTACTTGCAAAAAATTTATAGGAGACAGATAAAATAGAACAGAAAGATTTAGAATGATGCTTAACTGCTCTGGCATAACCAGCTATATTAGAGGACATAGAGAAGATAACACTGTTTGTTTATAAATATTGTTATGCAACACAGTGCATAATTTAAAAGAACTTGATTTCCAAAGTAGAAGTAAAAAACACCCCAACCAAAGATGTTTGCATAATTAATAATAAAAATAAAGTTATTTTTATGTAAATTGGGATTAAGGAACAGTTTGTGAAGTTAATGATAAAGTTCCCAGGAAACTCTAGATTCTGTGACTGAGGGAAAGTTCTTAATGTTTTTTTAGATTATCCCACCAACTACWTGAGCTGGTGAAAATTCTGCAGCACCACTCCTGAAAAATAAGAGCTTTTATGCAAGGTTTTGCAAATCACAAGCTTGGAGACACAGTGAACTGAAAGCACAAACCTTTTCTGACCTTTGAAAGAGGGAGCTATTGGCTTATACTATAAGCAGCAAAAGCTTCACAAAAATTATTCCAAATTAATTTATTCTCTAAAGTCTTGGCAAAGATTTAAGAGAAGACCTTCATTTACAAACATTAAAAAATCACTTTTGGTTCATAAATTAAATACTACAGCACCTTCGTTAGATAAGATTGTCTGTTTTACATACAGATAAGTAAACCAAGCTACAGATAAACTAAGCAGTACGTTTAAAACCATGCAGTTATTTACGGGCAGAACTAAGGATAAAATTTCAAAGTCTTGTCTCCTGGTGACCTTCTCTGCTCCATGTATCATACAGAATTGTTCAACTCACAAATTGTTAACAACAGGTTAATCACCAATTTCTTCTACTAAACTCATAAATAATCACCCACAGGGAAAAAATGTTATAATAGAAGCATTTTGAAAGAGCACATTTAAACACACAACTTGCATATAGAGACTGGAGAAACAAAAAATAATCACAAAGGAAAAGAGTTAGGGAACCAATAGAAATCTCTTTCCTTGGAATAAATGTGAAATGTAAGCAACAGAYTACAACACATCCTGAGGCTTCTGAAAGATTGCAAGTGAATTTATGTTAACTTTCTCAGAAGTCTTTTGGAAATTCCCTTTGGAAAATGTCTTTAAACAGTAGGTTTCTTCCCATTCTAAAGTATAAGTAAACATATTGCACATGACACCTGTCTAGGTTATGAAATAGCTGAAGAAACATAGATGTCTGTCTTGTCAGAAATATTCTTTGCTAGCATTTCAGCTAAGGTAATGCAATAATATAATGGATCTTCTTTATATGTGAGACAGTATAAAAAACACATTTTGAACAACTCAATTTCCAGTAATGATTATCTTCCTTCTGGATTCATTTGTGAAGATGACTAATTTATTTTTTGTTTTATTTTAGCATATACTAAAGATTTACATTTATATTTGATTCCAAGTTTTGCAAGCCCTGATGCTGTTGTAATCACAAAACCAGACCATACATTGCATATATTCACACCTGGAACAGTATCTTTGCTTAAATGGGATGACACAGGATGTGAATGAGTGGAGAATTTGTTGTGTCGTGACTTTTCTTGGTCTCAGGAAGAACACATTTCATTTCTGTGAGTATGTACACTTTTGATTTCAATTTTTCCTCCTCCCTTTCTTTCCCTCCAGCTCCCATCGCCATCTGGAGAAAGGAATGGAAGCCCCTGGCAACTCCTTACTGAAGACAGAGGGTAACTAGAGGCTATGCAAGATGGGAGGATATTGTGTTAAATTCAAGATATGGCATCTTCTTACGCAACAGAGAGATCTTTCTCAGGATCTAGCAGAAGTAGAATTAACTAAGGAACATCCTACTCATCACTTTTCTTCACTCCAAGTGCAAGACATATTTTTTGACCTTGCCATTTCTAGCACAAGCATGTATAGCAGCACGTGTCAGTATCTACGCATAAAAACTCTGAAACATAACACTCCACTGCACACACTGCCCCCCGCCCTCGGGGAGGGAATGAGAGAACATGCACATGCCAGATGGTAGTCGCACTGCGCAGTGCACTGCTGGAAGGCACTTGCTTATTACAAACACAACATACTGCTCTACGGAGCAGCCACTTTTTGGTGCTGCATGTTTGCACACCACATAGCATATTAGCTCTCTGGTCCATAATAATGTCCATACACACAATAAAAGGACAGTGACACTTCCTAGTTTTTATGTGAGTGGATATAGAGGCTGGGAAGAGGAGCAAAACCAGGGTTCTGGTTCAAGCCTTATTTCTGTTCTTACACAACATGATGCCAGAAATAACACTACACACATACAAAGCACCTTTTTTAAGCTCAAAGCACTTATCAAATATTTCCTGATCCAAAGCTCAACACCTCCAGCCATCAGTTTACAGTATTTCTATTGAATCCTATGAATGCACATATAGTTTTCTCAATTCAGTAATAAGCATTATTTTTTCCCTTTTTATTTCAAAGTGATTTGATAGCATGTTTTGATTAAACAATACTTGGCACTGTAAAGGATTCTGCAGGAACCTGTACACTGAGAAGCTTTACTGAAGATCAGTGCTTTTGCAGGGCCTTTAAAAATCAACAGGTAGAAATCTCAGGTGGTGACTTGTATTTTACATTAATTCCATGAAATTTCACTCAAATTTTGCAAGATTATTAATGGGGAGGAGGAAGTGGTATTTTCGTTTTTTGGCTTGTGCTTCTGGGAGATTTCACCAAAGTAATGCCACTGGAAACAGTCACTGCAAGTAGCTGAGACTTTGCCCTCACAATTGTTCCAGAAACTGCTCAGGAAATACTGAGACGAACGTCTAGACCAACTATTAGATGCACCCTGCATCCTAAATTCACCATGTTGTCCCCCAAAAGCTAGGCTTATGTCTTTTCCCTCCCAATGGTTGTGCTTCGTTTTGTCCGGAATAACAACATTTTCATACTATTGGCTATTTTGGTTGGTCCTGCAGTTCAGTTACTTACTGGGTAAGGATCAAGGTTTCAGGCATCACACCAAACTATAGATCTACAACACAGCAGTGATTGTAATGTTTAACATTGAAACATGTCATTACCCTTTTGGCTTTAAAAAGAAAAGGAAAGGAAAAAGGAAAACACAAAATTTGAGGAAATTATATTAAAGTAGTGGTAACTGAAGTTCTTTCCTTGACTATGCAACTTTGAATCTACCTGTTTTTGTATGCAGGTTGATACTAGTTACATGACTAAGGAGTTCCAGATGCCCAGTTTATGGAGATAAGTTTGGACGGGCAATAGGAAATCTGGCATTTCTTTATTTTTGGGAGCCCGATTTTTCTATCTAAATGATATTCATCTAACACAGTTCCAAGCACACGATTGTTATCCCATGGTTGTGGACCTTCCTGGCAACTGGTGTAGGAAGTATTTGTCATTTATGACTTTATCTACCAATTAATTACAAATACATTAAGATCACAGGGAGATTAAATACTAGAAGATCAACAGTTTTTCAGGAAATTAGAAATAAAGTGTTTTCAACAAAGGAGGCTCTGGCTTGGACAGCACTAACTGGAGGATGAGTTGAACAAGTTTAAAAGAAGACAGTCGCATTCAGAGCTGCTTATCAGGTGTTTCATTGCATTTGTGTATTTTAAGTAAAGAGGGTTGAAGTGCTTTCAGAGCTGAAGCCCAAGGGTCTATAAGCAATACTTAAGTATTCCTCCATTGCTCCAGCTGAGACAAATATTCCCCAGCAAATTTGATATTTCAGATGTAATTCCATGAACTTCACACCAAATAACTACATAAGGATTTTTTTAGTGTGTTAATGACTTACACGTCACTGAATCTAATCAAAATTCACTGATACGAAAAATACAGAAAGATGAATGTCAGACATGAGAGAAGAAAACAGATTTTTTAAAAGATTGTTTGTTATTGCATAAGTTTCATTCAGTTGATTTTAAAAAATCTAACAAGAGTCATAAATACTGACCTATACAAAATAAGTGCATTTTTCATAGATAGAGCTCACAAATAAAACATATCAGTCAAAGCTTGTTAAATCAATTTTTCTCTTATTTTCTATGGCCTTTTTTGCTCTATTATCTATAATTGTGTGGCCTGCATTAAAACCATATCAGAGTGAAGCTGTTAGCAACAGCTCACTGAAGAAGGATTGCAAAACCAGCTATCTAACTGAAGTTCACAAAATGCTTTCTCTTTCTTCAGAAAAGTCCCATGAAACTCCTTATTCTTGGCATAGTTTATAAAACTCATCACTTTTTTTACAATGAGGAATATCACTTGATTTGGTAAATGAATTTTTTTTTTTTCAGAACTAAACAAGCTGATGGCACGAGCAGGAAGATAAGTGGGAGTTCACAGAGAGACTTAAAACAAATGCACTAGAATTCAATTCTCAGTAAGGCAGTTCAATACAATTTGTTTATAATGAGTTCCATGGTAGTTTGAAGATGAATCATGAGTTATTAGAAGAGATTGTTTCTCTGAACATTATCATAAACAAGTATTTGATGAAAGCACAAGCTCAGTATTCAGAGGTTTACTTTCTTCTTTACTGGCATGCCACAGAACCAGATCTGCAGGTTTTGAAGCTTTGACAACATGTTGGCTGCTTAGTAGTCCAGAGGAAAATCAGAGATACAGATTAAAGCTTATTTTAGAATTCACGGCCAGCAATATAGAGAGATAATGTCTTTGAAATGACAGTCATTTCCAGCACTCACATTTTAGAGAATGGCTTCTCTGCTTACCCACCTATTACAGTCAATATTAGAATCAAGAATATTATGTAAAAACTATCAGTATTTTTCCCCTCAAATTTAATAAGTAATCCTCATAGTTTCATTCTGGGATATTTCACTTTTTCCTATAATAGATAATTCTATGTTCCTACAGTTTTAGATGAAAAACAATATTTGAACAAAAGTGCTTATTGCTGATGTCTTTATTCAACCCTTTCACTTAACATAGCTGGTTTTGAATCTGTGAAAAATCACATGCCCACTTCACACAAAGTCTAAACAAATAAATGCTTCTTATTTTTGGTTCCACTGTGTGATTGCATCTAGGAGAAAATCTGTGACCTAGAGATTGGTCTGTCCCTGCTGGCAGTGTCCAGAGAAATTCTGGGGCCGTAGAGAAGTCAAGTCAGTTGTGGCTACCGTCGTGTATTAGCATCTCCATTCTTAGAGCACAGATTCAGTTTGGAAAGGTGTCGAGCGGTCATCTGGCCTGCGCTATGACTGAAGGCAGAAATGCCTCTGCACAAACTTTTCCTGYCACCCAATAGCCCCATTTTATTTTACTTCCAGGAATGACTGGCTGTGTTCAGTATTTTAATTATGGTACTTCTTCATTGTGATATAGTTTTCTCCTCTGTATTTATACCAAAATATGTAAAGGTGGATTCATTACACTCCAGAACTAAGACAATTCTGCGTAGTTTGATTACTTTTAAAAGTATTTGATAAATCAAGCAAAGCAGATGAGAACTGAAGTATCTTATGATTTAATTAGGTTGTCAAGGGATCCTTCTCCTTAATTCAGAAACAGTATTCTTATCTTTATGTAAATTTGGTGAATGTAATTAGTTTATAGGAAGATTATTTCTTATGCTACTGGAATATTACAGGTTTTTTGTGCTCCTATAAAATGGTTTATTTTAATAAAGCATACATAAAAAATAATGCTTTTTAAAAAAAATTGAATAAAATGTGGAAACCACCTTAAATTCTTCACTGTCCTCTTTTTGTGAAGCAGAAGTTTTAAACACAAATGAAATGCAAATACAGCATGCAAATAGAAGACATCATGAAAAAAATATTTGTGGATTCCCTGAACTCTGTTATCCTTGTGTAAAGTTTAATTAGCTCCTGTTTATTAGTTTATTATTCCTACTCTGGATTCTTTAGTTTTTCTCCTGTGTTTAATTTAGTATTGAGAAAATGTGTGTTTGTGGCATGGGGAAAGAACATCTTAGGGGAATGTGGTTGATTAAACAGCAAAAATAATAGAAAGGAGGAAAGAAAAAAAGTCTATCCCTATGTGTAAGATGACACAGATAAGATGGAGGGGCAGACATGTTGACGTATAAGGTGGTCCTGGCCTGGATAAAGTGTCAGCCTTATAAAAATGAGGTCTTGTTTATTCATTATGCACCTCTAAACCTCATCTAAGCTTGCAGTATCCTGCTCTGATTGCGGTCAAGTGCTACTGAGGGAGTACTAGAATAAATGTTGAATCCTGATCATTCACTCCCATCCTTCTAGGCTACTTTAGAAATAGGCAGTAGAATTAGAAGCTGCAATCTATTTGCAATTTTTTAAAAAGCTTATTAATGGTGAAAACAGTATGAGGAGTCTATCTGTCTGGTTATTTCTGTGAAAGTCTATTATAATTCAAAGTGTCATTTGAAGAATGATTTTGAAGTAGAACTCACTTCATAATTGACATCTGCCGCAAACTACTACTTCGTATATATACAGCAGTGGGCTTTTAAAGGCAAGATCCCTCTCTCTAGTTTTAAGAGGGATTTTAAAAATGCCTATCTTCACATTCTTAGAAGGACTGATCACACTTTGACTGCTTGTGATTAAACAGTCATTGCATGCTTTTTCCTTCCTTAGAAGATAAATGAAGAATAACTGTGCCCTAGCTTCCACTCCCTATCTTTTCCCCCCTTCCTAAATRCACAAGAGATCGGAGACAGACTGGAAGCATCAAATAATACTGATAAATTAATTATCTCCCAGAATAAAGCGGAAGAAGGTGAGTCAATGCCTCCAGAAGGAGGTCAGCTGTACATCCTTCATAGCTGAAGTTCCTCACATCACAATTTAGAAAGATCGATTGGAAACATCCAGGCCTACTGAAGAATATATCAAATTACTACCAACTGAGAGGTCAGTACTTTACCCACAACAAAGAGAAAGAAACTGAAAGCAATGTTTCTCTTGATATCCCCAAAAATAATTGGCTGGTTGCAAAGAATTCTGCAGCAACCTTCACTAGAGGTTCACTAGTGAATGACTCATTCACTAGACTCATTCACGAGATACTTCACTAATATTAAATTTCACCCAAATTCCAGAGTAAGTTCCAAACTACATCTGTCTGTATAAAACTCAGGTTCACTAGTATATTTAAACAGAAAATCCTGAGAAAAATCTATGTCAGAGACATCATTACTAAGCCCTACTGTTCTTYCAAAAGAACAGTTATAATAGTTCCAACTATTACACAGTTGGCAATAGGCAGCGTTAGGCCAGTGACCAATTTTCAGTTATTCTCTAATCATTTCCTCTTGGCTACTTGTGACTTCTTAGACTGCCTTTTCCACCATTTCAAAAATGTCCTAGTCTACTTRCCACACAGAGAAAAGCATGAAGGATGAACAAGCAACGGAGCTGGAAGGATGAAGAGCAAGAAGGATGTGCAAGCTATGGAGTTGTTTCTACAAACCTTTCCCAATCGTACTATATCTTTCTGAGTTGGCAATATCAGAATTGTACACCATATGCAAAATTCAGGAATAACATGGATTTATACAYGGGTAAAATTATATTTTCTGCTTTATTATCTGTTCTTTTCCTACCCATTTCTAACATATTTTGGAAAGGCAGGAAGGTGAAGAGTTATTGGGTGGTAAGTTCATGTTCTGACAGACCATCTGTAATCCCAAAATATCATTCCTGAATGTTAATAGGCATCAGATTCTGTCATTTTAATATAAAATAAAGATGTTTTCCTTGAATACATCACTTTACAATTATCTACACAGAATATCAAATGCCACTTTGTCATGAAGTCATTCCAAAATCAAAATTTAGTTAGTGACTGTAAAAGAATTAAACAAGCAAAACAGTTCTGCTAAAATGTAGAGTTTATTCATGCAATGAAACAAAAAGTTCTGCATAGCAAGTGGTGAAATCATTTGRGTCCCCGGGGAACACTCCAATATTGTATAAAATATGATTTTTCATAATCCAGATGAACAGAAAAATATGATTTTTTTTTTAATGGAACCTCATAGGAATATACTTTTAGAAAAGAATTGCTCTTCTTTCTGTTCTTGCACATCATGTAAATATCAATCATAAACTGAAAGGGTCCATCTCAAAGAAGTTAGTTTTTTCATTGAGGTGTTTTCTGGAAAAAATGTATATAAATATGAGATACAAGTAAGATAAAAACACAAATAAAAAATGCAGAAAAAAACAGCCACAAGCCCAGGAAGAATGTCAGCCATGAACTGTTCAATTTTGACAGGCCCCAGTGAGGATGGCTTCACAAAGTRCCAGTAATCAATTAAGGAAGCCTCYGCCACGCCAGCTGGAGCTTTATACTCCAGTGGCAGTCAGCGCTAACTCTGGAGAACACCGTGTGTCATTTTATAGTGACAATCAGGTTCATGTCACTAAATAATCTCAATGATCCATCTTCTGGGAAACATACTGAAAACACTATCTGTGACAAAATGTTTAGAAATGGAGAGAGGTCTTACGGAGAAAATAATACTGGTTAGTTCAAGTGAGAAAGTCCTTGTGCTGCTTCCAGCAGCTATTTTACTTAAAAATAGCCTTCAGGTCTAAATTATTCAGATAAACAATATGCTTAAACAACGAATAACTAGGTACTTTTATATTTTATAATACRCATTTGCATAGATACAAAGAGCAATGAGACAATTCTACTCTGAATACGCATGACCGTTAAAAACCAACCACTGCTACCACGCTGGCTATGAACCCAAAACTCAGTCTCAGTTCCATCTAACAAAATAGCTATATTTTGCTATAGCCAAAATATATTAGCAACACATAACTACATAAAATGTGTACCTTCATGTACATCAGAAGTATATATTTAATATTAATGATAATATTTCAAATGTAGATAGGTACAACAGACATCCAAGGAAGACTCATTTGCCTAYTGACTGCTAAAAAATATTATTCATCTTGTCTAGTATTGCTACCAGATTTAAATTACTGTCAGCCCTGCCACCTTGAACATCATTTCAATACTGCTGAGCTTCCTCATCTCCAAYGATATGAAAATCTGAATAGCGAAAACGCACAATTGCCATTTTTGTAGATAATCATGGAAAAGTTCTAGAAACTGCTGTTGGGACAGATGCTGATATACTTTAGTACCTGACACTGATGGCAAAGAACTGGTAGTCTTAGCTCAAGATGAGAAGGTGCAAAATTAAAATAACTGCAAGGCCAAGGAAAACATATCCATTCAATGCAGAAGTTATTTTTAAAATCCTTGTGAGTTTGATTTATATCATTTCTAGGCAGTACTTTTTCTTTTATTAAGAAAAAACAGTGTTCAAAGTTTGGCTAATGAAGGAAAACAATATATCAAAGGTCTCCATTTTTATTTGAGACAATAACTTCATAAAAAGTTATATAAATTACCCTTAGAATTTATCAGTCCCTGCCTSAATCAGAGAAAGCCAGGACAAAGCTCCTAATATGTCCTGAGAAGAACAAACGAGGCCATTCTTACAGCTGAGAGGAAATAAGTTTAAGAATTGAGAAATGTTGTCTTCAGATTAAGGATCATGGAAATAAGCTTGACCCAGCCCATAAAGGGATGCCTTTATTCCATAAACTACATCGCAGGATGCCCAGCATGAGAAGGCCATGCTGAGACTTGCCAKGATGAAAGTGTGGAACAAACTATTTTTCAGTTCACTGTGCAGAGCATGTAGAGTAAATGCACCATATCCCTGATTTGTTTGAATCATTATATGCATGCTGTAAAGTCAGTCTGTGCATGGACAACGTTCCAATACCCTCCAAGTCCCATGATATGTTCAGTACTCATGCTATAGTTAAGCATACTGTATATAAAGTTCTGTTAGATATCATGGCAATGAATATGTAAACACCCACGGTAAATCAGGTTCTGAGAGGGCCATATTTTTTAAATAACATGATTTATGAGATACCTAGGGAAATTCTTGTAAGTTGTCTTCCCATATCAACAGAAGAAGATTGTATAYGAATTATTCTGCCAATTTGCATGAACACCATGTAAAATGCAAAACGAGACCATGAGTACAGCAAAATAAGTTTTCACGAGACCTCAGGAAATCATAAAAAAGCAAAAGGAAATGAAGAAAACAGATTTAACAGGGTTGACAGTTGGGTTTATAGGAGTCATAGTGTCTTGCTTTTCTAATCTAGGGTAAATTACAAAGAGCATAAAGTCATCAAGTGGATGATCAGGTGAAGACATATAAACTTCAGAGTACAAATCATGATTTCTTTTCATATTCCAGCTTTCAACAATGGTTTGAATTTGTTTTTTAGATTTCCATATAAGTATCACCAGTGAAAAGTTCCCTTTCCTCAGGTACTTCCTTTGGATATAAGAGAAGAATACTGTTTTCTACTGGCTGATGTCCTGGCCTGACATTCAGAGTAGACACAAGCATGTACCTCAAGGCAACTAATTAAATCAAATGAATCCACGCAAAATTTGCAGCCTCCTATGTCGTAGACTCTAACAAAAATGTGCAGCCTGCAAGAAAATTTTTAGTTGAAAAATGATTTATCAGATAGCTGTTCAATGTTTTCATGAAGCAGTTACTCAGATGCTTCCAAAATTATGAATTATTCTTAAAAAATGAAAATTGAACTAGTGGATGAGAAGACCTAGATTGTATCAACACATTTCCACACTCAATGGCTTTCATTGTCATGCAGAATGTAATGCAGTATTTCTTCAGCATACAGATTGGCATCAGTTTGTTTTTGAAAAAAATCTTCTTTGGGGGTTTGCTTTTGCAACAAAAATAACCTCCAATTGTTCACCGGAGGTATGTGCTAGGAATTTAATAACTAATAACTGGCATGAGCACAGCTCATAGCATATTTGTAAAGTTTTTCTCTGTTTCAAAAAATGAGTTCAAAGCRGGTTTGTTCCTTGATTCATAAAGCACATCTGCACAGCAGAAAATTTTAAAGTAAAAACTAGAACAAATGCACCTGCCTTGATCTCCAGCTACATCACTTCCGATAGCAAAGCTAGCTCATTTGCAACTAACTTAGCAATCTCCATATTGCACAGCATTGTGCACTGTGGACATGCCATACCAGGAGTCATATGAATTATATATCTAAAATATATACAATATCACCCTTTTCACTGGTGGTAAAAGACACTGCTCCTAGATTCTTGTGTTTGAGAATAGTTGTCAGTGTTTAAAAGCACCCAATATACTGAAAAAATGATTCTTTGGGCAAATGGTTGCATGACTTATTTGCTGTTTGATTTATTACTTGTGAAAAGTCTGCCATTATTATTTCAATATTCCATATTTCAGTACATCATTTTGTCTTTATTTATTCAGTTTTGTAATTTCTGATCAGCCCTGTACAAACAACTCCTCCAGAATGTCCTTGAAAGAAATGTTCTCTCCACTAGATCTGAAACAAATCTGTTCCTGATAAGCAAGTGGAGGGAAGAAGGGAGAAAAAAAAAAAAAAAAAGATTTGAGGACAAGCAATGAATAAACACTGTTAAATGTAATGGAGGCTTTAGGTTGAGCTACAGCACTGAGTCATTTTTCAATGTTATGGCCAAGGCTGTGTTAGCAGTCTGTTCCTTCTCAAACCACTCAGTACATGCTTGCTGGGAGTTTTCAAATCCTTCTAGATTTGGACATGTGCTTTTAATTTCAAATAAACGGGATGCCCAAATCACTTAAGCATTGTTGAAAAATACAGCCTAACTAAGCTGAAATCTTTTTTTTTTTTTTTTTTTTTGGACAGCTTGAATTGGCTTCATCTAAGAAGAAGATCAGAGAGGGTTTGTGAATAATTAAGGTATAAACAAGCACTAACTCCATGAGCAGCTGGTGCATAGGAGGGAAGCATAGACTTAACCTTTCCCCACCCACTTCCAGCAGGACCCCATGTTTTCAAGAGAGAGAGTCTCCATTCACTCTCAGAGGAAGGCAAACCAATTTTTTTACAAAACTGAGCCGAAAATCATGTCCACAAACAAGCCCATTGCGATGGGCAGTCCTTCTAGGGATTTTGCCATACAGGTGCAAGCACACAGTATAGCCAGTTTAGTTAACAGAGAACGTGCTTGCAAGACATTGTATCTTTGACGTTCAACCCAGTTTTGGTTTCCTGCTCCCTGCTTGCTTCCCACACTATGTTTGTGGTCCCCCCCACACTTTGCTAATACAAATGAGGATTTTTTTTTCTAACCACTTCATTTCACTAATAATTTGCTGTGCATCCCCACAAATAGTTGTAACAGCACAACTACAGAAAAGGCAAACTTCAGCACAGGGGCAAAGGAAGTGGGAGGGGAAAGAGGGAGAGGAGGTGGGCAAAGAGAAGGGCATCTTCTAAACAGGCTTCATTAATGAAGCCTAAGGCGTGCTGTTAGAAAATGTCTGTACAGTTACAAAAGATGTTCAACAGCCACWGCTTCTCAATTGCATAATGAAAAACAGACAGCTGAAAGACCTCAGTGCTTGGCCACAAGTGGACGGAGGGATGAGGGAAAAGAGAAGCCTCTAACCAGCCTTCCCCCCTACTTCACAGTAAGTGTTAACGCTCATTGTCTTCTGCATAGGAATGGATGATTACCATTAATTTTCAGGGAACTGTTAACACCTAATGAAAAATTCTTCCTAGATCTTACTCGTTTGTTTCAATTAGACATTTGACAACTTGTGTTGC
>NW_028185372.1:5023880-5098370 GCF_003343005.1 Rhea americana | reverse complement strand
CTACAAAATCTGAAAAATACTTTTCTTTCAAAAAATACAAAACATTTCTTTTCTGTCATTTTTAGTATTTCCCCAAATAATAGGTGAAAAAAACTAGAAAATTTTTAAGTTTATTTTCAAAATGTAAGAGTAAAAATTTCCCCAGAAGCCCAAATATACTGGTCTGYTTTTTTTTTTAATAAAGGAAACTGATCAATTTTTGCATCTCACTGAAYTTTAGGCATCTACTAAGTAGGCTGCTGTGGCTGAAACACTCACCTACAGCTCCTGCTGGAGTCAATGAATACACAGGAACTTTCAGGGCTTGATTTAGCTAACTTAGATATCGGATTTATGATAAGATGAACTGTGACCTATATGTACTTATTTCTCCCTGCAGACTTTAAAGACGTTCAAGATTATTAGCTCTGCTTTAGAAATACCCATATAGCAAGATGAATTTATGCATGGCAGGCAGAGCCAGTGAACCATGCTTCAGAAACATCCAATTGTTAGGAAAAAAAGGGCACTTTGCTAAGAAAGAAGGCTATAAGGAGGCAGCATGTTCCCATGGTTTCTGCCCCACTATCTCACTTTTTGAGCAAATTGTTTTGATGACAGCTCCCCTATAGCACTTTGTCTGTTATCTGGCACTCTCTTAATACTCAGTGGAGAAGGAAACGTATCCATTTACCATCATCTGCTCTGAAAAATAAGCATTAGTCTGCCACTATGGTCTTCTGCATGTGTCCCTCAATGTTTTTGTTTCAACATATTTGCTCAATTTATTAAAAAAAAAAGGGGGGGGGAGGATAGATCTTTCATTCCTCCCCCTGCAACAATCCTGAAAGTCAAGCTGGACTTTTCCCTTGTCATGCACTGTATCTCTGTACAAGATCCTCAGCCACCAAAGAAGTCACTTGAGGAGAGTGGTACAGCTCCCATGCCTGCTGTGGTATAACCGACCTTAACAGAGAGTTCTGCTGATGGTACGCAGGAGGGACAGGGGCCACAGCTTTGTTCCTGCAATCGGGATTCAACAAAGTCAAGAGAAGGGAATCTGAATGCGAGYATGACTCATGTTGCTGAATCAAGACCTGGCTGAACAAACGAAAAAGTGCCACAGTTGCAAAATGATTGCTTCCACTGGGACCAAATTCATCCCTTAGCGTCTCAGTCTCTCTGTCCTTTAAAAAAGGATAGTGCTACTTCCTCCAGAGATGCTGAGAAATTTAAAAAGACTTTTGGAAAAYATCCTGATATTATTCAGAACACAGTAGCTACATCCCTGAGAAGTGGATGGATTATTTGGAGCTGCAGAAGTTTTGCATCCTCTGGGCAGAGACGATGCGTTAGCACTGCTGGCAGCGAGGAAGGCACGGCTTTACGCTGCGGACTGGTCTCACGCTGCTCGGTGGGCAGTGGAGTCTCGGACTCCACCAGGATTTTGTTCAAAAAGRGACCTGGTGCAGAACTGGAGGATCTGGACATACATCTCCATAGTCATTTAGGAGAGCGTCTATATTGTTTCTTTAAATTTCTTTAAGCTATAGGAAAAACCCTTGCGTAACACTGACTGAAATGTTATTTTGGACTGCAATGGGGTAGGGGAGATAACTCTTTATAGCAATGCTGGCTCCCTTTTGTATTAGAAGTCAGATTTCCAAAGTACAGATGCCTGCCACAGGAGGCAGAATTGCGAGTAGTGACATTTTTATGAAGCATTTAAAATCTGTAATTTTATAGTGCCCAGGGGAACTGGCAGGCAGTATCACTCACTCCAAACACAGCAGTTTTCAATATTTCCTCTCCCTTTTTTCCCCTCAACCTTCTACAATTCACAATAGGTATAAACATAATTTGCCATTCTGCTCTAATGTTTTAATTTGTTCCTAGAGCTCCCTTCATATGCTGTTGGATATTTTTTGCCATCGCTCTTACAATTCTGTAGTTATTTTTTCCCAGGAATCAGCGTTATTTTTCTTTCACAGCACACAGTGGTGGCACCATTTCCTCCTGTAAGCTGGGCCTTTCCAACTCCCATCCAAAGCACACGAGGGATTCTGTGTCACGTGAGGAGCACAAGAGAACAAAAAATTTTTATATAGTACATTCTGCACTCTATTCCTTGGACTATTTTTCTTGGAACAGACTCACTCCTAAGCACATARCACATTACAAAGGCTAAGGCAGAGACCTTTTACTCTGAAGAAAAGTACGAGGTCCTCAGTGCTCTGGACTTTCTAAGGAGGCACTAGGGTAAAAATAATTTTTGAGACCCCTTTTGACAGAAGAGTTTTCCCTTGCCACAAWAAGTGGTTTACCTCAGCTGAACATAGTGGCAGTGAAGTGAGAGGCATATATTAGTTGGTTTAAGTCCTGTTCCTATTTCAATGAACTCTCCCTGCAAGGGAGAAATTCATTAGTCCTTGCACTTCCTCAAACACAACAGTGAGGTTTCCCTTATACRAGCCACATGAAGGGCAGAAAATGCCCTCAACCTTTTTCATCCGCTTCTTGTTAAAGAGGGTAGCTAAAGTGCAGTTCTCTAATATAAAGTGGATTTTATGCAGGGGTTTTTCTTCAGTCATTTCTACTGTACCATATCATGTATGTCTGTCATGTGGTAGTTTGGACTGATGCGGAAGTCAGTCGGGGATAATAACTGAAATTCTGACACAGTGATGCTTTTGAACAAGAAAAGCACCCAAAATTACTTCATAATTCACTGTATTAGGTCAGTCTTACAGTTGTTTATGATTTAAGAAAATGTAAATAATAGATGTGTATAAATTCAAGTGCATGATGATGATAAGCCTACATAGCAGGATGACAGTCAAGACAGGTATTTCTTAGGTATTTCTTCGAATGCTGCTGAATCAGTAGGAGACCATAGGAGACCRTAAAAATGACACCGTATTTTATGCAAACAGCTATTCTGCTTACACCTGAAAGCTTCATACTACAGTCAATATGAGAGAACTTACCTGGCTTTCCTAACTTGAAAGTTCTGCTTACTAGTGGAATAAAAAYAATAATAATAAAAAAGTCCAACAAATTTAACATAATAATGTTGTTTCCTAAACTTTTGTGTTTAGGGTATTCTAATAATTTCCTTTTTCAGTGATTTAATTTATTCAGTATGTATACGCACTCTGAAAGTTACTTAAACATCTATTCTGATACAGGCCCTAATCACATTTTCTGTGCAAGCCTATAATCCAGCACACATTTTTCATCCAATAATTTCAAGAAGAACAAGTATACCAGCAGAAAAAAAGTATGTTCTAGAGACTTTTTTTTAATTAAACAGAGAAGTGAAAAACAAGTCATTTAAAATGTTATTATTTTTTCCAGTACCAGCACTGAAATCACACTGTGGTTAGTGACATATATTGAATTTTTTCAGTGAAGTCCTACTTGTTCAGTAGGAAAGCCTTTCTGACAGGAAGTCAAAATGAATTCAAAGCAACACTGAAGAGAAGAAAATACTCCAAAGAATGAAAGCAGCTGAAGACTCAGGAATGTATAAAAATGTTTTCTTTTAACAATTCAGTGCCAGTTTCACAGGGGAAAAAAATGTTAGCAATATGCATATGACAAGTAAAGAATTTCTACAGTCACAGAAGCGTGAAGCCAATGAGAAGTGTAAAGGCAAAAATTATTCTAATGTTATCGAGACGTGAATGATGCAGAATAGAAATCAGGATCCAAGACATTTTGTACATTTGCATATAAGATGAAGGTTATGACTCTACTCACAGTTCTGTTTGATTTCACATATCCATAAAGCTTTAAAAGTCATCACTTCAAAGCAGTAGGAAAGGTCTCCTTGTTAGCAAACATTGTATGTTTAATTAGTACAAAAGGCTTTTTTATTTATACAATACCCTACATGTAATCGTAGATTGGCCTTACTGACATCTCAATGCCGTTTAAGGATCATACCAACACCCATTTAAACTATGCAATAAAGTGATAAGAGATATATTTACTCATCTACCAGCATCACTAAAACAGCAGAACCTTTATTGAGGACAAAAGCTATTGGTTTGTTTCTAGTTTATAAATCAATTATGAAGACAAAAAGAAAAAAGGAAAAAAAAARAGAGAGAGAGAGAGAAGAAGAAGAAGGGCAGAGAGGCCAGAGTAGAGATTTTCTCTTTCCATTTTGAGATATTTCATCCCAAGGAAGAGCTAGATAAATTAAATAAAACTACAAAAAACATGATTGCTTTTTGATTAAGGCACGAAAGAACATTCAAGTCCCTTTATACAAGGCTTCACCCGGAGAATTTACAAAATATGTGGCAGAAAAAAGTGGGAGAAAAAATGTTGATGATCACTGCAGCACAGATGGGATTGTATCTCTTGAGCCCTGCGCTTTATYGGCTATGCTCTAGGGCCTCTTGTTGAGCAGGGAGAGCACTAAACTAAGCGTGAGCATGCAGAAKTGAGATATTATAGCTGTTTTCAGGAAGTCAGAAGAAAGGCTTGTTGTATTCTCACAGGAAAATAAATCAAACCAAAACCAACTCTGATACTTGTAGACCAACTCATTCTCCTTTCAAAGGCTTCTATCTACTCTTCCAGCACTGGAATAAGCACCCCTCACTTTGCTGTCAGCTCTCAGGTTTGCAGCCTCTGATGCCTTCAGGGTCTCCCAAAGAACATGCCTTTCTGGTT
This sequence comes from Rhea americana, assembly GCF_003343005.1. Classification (NCBI taxonomy): domain Eukaryota; kingdom Metazoa; phylum Chordata; class Aves; order Rheiformes; family Rheidae; genus Rhea; species Rhea americana. The sequence continues at coordinate 5,093,705 of NW_028185372.1, read as the reverse complement.
TCTGACCTGTTGCCTGTTCCTGCTTTTCCTCCTAACTAATGTATGCRGTTCACTATGATCCACCTTAACAACACTGATTTAACTCAGTGCCTGCAGATGAGCTGTCTTCTGGGACTAACGACAGCATAAATCCAAACCAGCCTGCTTTGATAGGGTATTGTTTATGCAGAACAAAAGCACTGCAAAGAAAATTGTTCAGAAAATCACTAGCTCTTCCCATAAGCCTCTTCTCAGGCTGTCACCCAAATTCTGCAAGGAAACTTATAGGCTGAAGTACTTCTGACCATTTTTACAGAGTCTCCCTTTTGGTTAGTCCTATTTCATTTCTTAAATTGAGTGAGTGACTTGCTTCATCTCATCATGTTTTCTTTTTCTGTTTTGGTGCCATTGAGTCAGACCAGACAATACATTACTTCCTCATGGGAGGAAAACTTAGACAAGTTACCTGCCTTGTTCCAGCACTAGGGATTTGCATTAAATTACTACCTTGTGTCATGGGCAAGTGATGCACTTCACTCGTAAGAGAGAAGCAGTGATATGTTTTATTGATATAAAACAGTAGTTTAACAAGATTTGACGGCAAGGTACACTCAGTTATTTACTGCATAGAGGACAGGGTCAGACAAAATCATCAAGGAGACCCTCCTGTTGAGGTTCAGGTGGATCCCCTTGCTTTCCAAACTCCTTCTCAGAAGTCTAGGTGCAGCTTCATCCAGTCTTAGTCCCAGTCTTGGTCAATGGTTTATGTTTAAAGGATTATGTGCACAGAGATACAACTTACCAAAGTTTGCAAAGTTTCTCTGTGCTATTAGTCACTTATCACTCCAACTCCAACTGTTCCTTGTCAGAGGTTACCTTAACTCCCAGACAGTAACCTTCAGAGGCACCCCAACTCAAGGGGAAAGTCACCGCCACGCAGCCAGCTGCCATGCAGGAGGGCTCAGTGGGCTCTAGGCTGCAGCGTTATTTATGGGCACGGAGTATTGTATGACTCATGGTCATATAACATTTGGTGTGGAGATGTATCTTTTTTGCTGAGCTCATGCCACATAAATATACTCCTCTTTGCTGATCTCGTGCCTGTTTCTGGCCTCATCAGTTGCAACCAGTATCACCTCCTGATCAGCCCTGGGTGCTGTCAGTTATTTGCRGTCATTTGGGGCCTGGAATAAAAGGATGTGGGGGCAGGTTGCACTSTGCTATACCTTGTGATGAGCTCCTGCAAGAAACATGCCTGATCTGAACCACTTAGTTACATATAACATTTGTGATACTGATACAACAGTCTTTGAATATTCCAGGTAGCCCTAGTGTCTGTCACAGTTGCTATGAAAGCTTCATTCAAAAAAATCGTTCTCAGCAGATGAGAAGGCTGTCTCTATTCTTTGCTTAGAAACAGTRACAGAAAGATTATAGGACTGAGCTGTTCTTTAACCAAGGCTGCAGCTTTAAGGAGATTCTTAGTGACAGATGGTTAGAGGAATATAGAACCATCACATTTGCTACATCCCCAATCTGATTTGAAATTTAAATAACCTGACTCATTAAAGGATAATGCATATGTACTTATACAATGCAAAAACAGAAGAATCTAGATCAACAAGCACAGTTTCAAAGCTTAATATTAGTGTATGACAGGTCCTTAAAGGATATCAGCTTTGGCAGGGGGCAGAATTTCTCAGATAATAATAACAACAACAGGGGGTTGTAACAAGTACAGTCTCTATCAAATCATTGAAACAGTATTGCTACAGCCAGAAATCATGTCCCCTAATTGATGCAAGACAGATCCAGAAGAACTTTTATTTCAAAAACTGCAGGAAAACATGCCTGCAATTTCTTGTTTCTGTCTACTATTCAAATAACACAGTACCCATATATTGCATAGCTAAATCTGATAGCTGACATGAAGGATCTACCTCGTGTCATAATACAACTCAGATTAACTTCCTGCTCCTCTTCCCCCTCCTACCTGACATTAGTAAATTATTTTAATTTAATAAGGTCTCAAGAGTGTTATTATTTACATACACTTTACTGTATCGTGGGATTCAGTAGCATTTGGAATAGATTGCATTCAGATAACTGACAGAACTTAGACATTAGAACAGAGCTCAAGTTACTGTGCAATAATTTATGCCCAAYACGAAGTGTGATAGTAGTGAAGAATAGTATTTTCAGTGCAGCAGAATCATCGAACACTAGTTTGAGATCTAGATGCTGATTCTGTGTTGCTATGCAGAAGTGCTGTAGCAAGTGCTTTGTGGTGAAATTGGCTTGACTGGTGCTATTCTCTGCAAGGGAAGTGACCCTGAAAAGAGGAAGAGCCAGAGTCTTACTACATTCCAGAAATTTTGAATGCAGGGAGTAAAATAGCCAAGTAAACTGCACTAGGTTCAAGAAGAGGTGGCCAGATCCTTTACAATGCCGAGAACATGGAGAGGTGAAAGGAGATAKGAAATAGTCCCATTCTCTTGTCCTTTTACTGTGGTAAATGAATCTGAAATGGACCTAACAATCAGGGCAGAGTCATTTTCTCAAAATTGCTTAATAAAATTCTGAGCACATTTAAAAAAAGAGAGTGAGAATCAGCATTTAAAAAATATATCCTTCACAATGGGATTCAATATGTCAACAACTGGAAAAAAAAGCTGGGAAATTTTTGGTTGCTTATGTTTCTTTAATTTTAAATCAATTATTTGACTGATCTTCCATAGATGTACCTGATTATAACTTCCAGTTTCTACTATTGGCTCTAAGTAGTATGTTTACTCCTACACTAAGCTGCCTACTTTCTTTTTCTTCTTCRGATTTTTTTTTAATTAACTCTGATTCAAGAGCCTAATCCAACCAAACTTAGTTCTTCTACAGCTTTTAGTCTCTGAGGCACTGTGTGTGATGTTATTACGGCACCAGAAGAAAGTGGCTATTAAAGAAAAGTCATTTGTGTTTTAGTATGACATTTGGAGATGGGAACAGTAGAGGAAAGAGTCAGAAAATACGCTAGAGGTTTGATACGAATATGTAGAGAATAAGGGGGATAGCGGYATATCAGTATTGGCATTCTTAGAAATAATGACCAGGCCAATTTCCTCTGCATTCTAAATCAACTGAAATGTAATCACAGTATTGCTTATTTGGGGAAAAAAACACAAACAAAAAAAMMCCCCAAWAATACAACCACTGGGGGGAAAAATGATATTTYACTTAGCATTTACAACTGTTGATATGGAACAATTTTAGATAATATGCAACAAAACAGTACAAGCTATAGGCTTGGCTGTAATGCAACAACTCATCTTAGAGGGAGAGGAGGCAGGAGAGACTCTGCAGACCCTAACAGACTATGAGGATGTATTTCGCACTAGTGGTCTGCAGGGACCACTGAAGAGGCAACTAGCAAAGATAGCAAAAAAAACTCTTCATTTTGCTTACATAACTCTTTTTTCTTTTTAATAAAGAAAAGAAATCCACGTCCAAGGCATTCTTTTACGTAAGTTATCAGATTTAAACTCTAATTTTATTCACTGCCAGACTGCTCAGCTCACCTTAGGAAGCCCCTGGAAACTGTGTTGAGTCCAGATGACTAAACTCTTACCTATTCCTGACCTGAAATGGTAGCCAGGAAAAGCAAATCAGGAAAGAGGATTCTGTGACAGATGGTGGAGAGAAAGTCACAAGCTGCAAGTGCCAGGTAAGCCAGGYAATTCTGGGTCCACAAAACAACAGGCCAACTGAGCCAGCTCTTCTAGGACAGCATACAGCATCCTGAACATACATGTGTTAACTGGAGGAGAAATCAAAGTGTGCCAGAGGAAGTCTGTAGCTGAATGAAAAAGTACCTTAAAAATGTTCTAAGCAGGATGAGATTGTTCTCAAATCAAAATGTGTCTCCATATAATTACAGAGGTGAGCACTTAATCTTGAAACAGAAGAGCATGTTGTTATTCCTGAATGTTCTTGTTACTTTGGAAAATGCTGGTGTTTCATACTCTTTCACCCTTACCCAGCATCTCTAGTAACCACAAGCACAAATAAGGTATTTCAATTGTTCTTCCAAAAGGCTTGTGCCCTTTTTGGGTTTGTTTATGTTTTTGTTATTAATATTATTGTTAGTGTAAACCACCTATATATGGATAATAAGGCCTTTGAGCTTTCAGCCTGCTATGTAGATGTGCATGTGAGGAAAAAAAAGTTCCCATCTCAAAGTGTCTTTAAAATGATGCATGGCAAATGTATGGTCATTTTTTATTCAAATTCACCTGTTTCCTCTTCCTCCAAGTGTTTAATCAAACACATCCCATTGCACTTCAACATGGGGGGAGGGGCAGGAAAAAGAAAAGAATATATACTTATGCTCTTTTCTAATTCCCTTTTCCTCTTTGGTATCTATACAAGGACTAGAAAGAATCTCATTACAGAAAATTATCAGCATCCTTACTCTGTGCACTAGAAGACAGGTTCTTAAGGTAGTATATACAAATACAGCCATGAYATCCGTGGAATGTTACCTGTATTAATATTCTATATAAAAGAAAGAAGAAATCTTAAAACTTCATTTCCAGAGAAATGTTGAATGCTGTTGACTGTCATCGATAAAAAAACTCTCTCTCTCTCTCCCTTATGCACACAGACACACAGTTTCTGTCAACAGGAAAAAGAATCATCACCATCAGCAACCATATGAATCCATGTGGTTTCCAGTAGTACTGTCTTTGTCAAAGAAAAATCGGTTGATGCTTCCGAATCACAGATAACCGGGAGGCAGGGAAGATGTGCAAATCCAGCAGATACTGTTTGAAACCTAGAGTTTTAGAGTAGACAGATGCATTTAGCATCATTGGTACTATAAGGTAGTAGATACATGTGAAAATGTGCAAGCGCAAAGACAGATGAATGCATGCTTTCTGTGTGGTTTGTTTGGGGAAAGGGGAGCCTGGGTGCAAGTTTGTTTTCTTTTCTTTTTCAAAGTGAAAAATTTTCTGCTAGCTAGGGCAGGGCCATGTTTCTTTTTGCATGTTAAACTATTTAAAAGTGTTTGTAGTATAAGTGAGGGGCACTGCCTCCAAACAATCTAAATATTTTTGAGGTTTAACCTAGACCAGCCTTGTTGCTGAATAAAACTACATACATTCTGTATCCATGCTGAAATAGGAATTGCTTGGAATCATCAATTTGGTACGCTTCTACTCATTAGCTGGGCAATGGATTATTGCATTAATACAGTGACAAGTTCACCAAATAAAATTGTGAAAAAAGTCAACATTTTGCAGGAAACTTATTTAAACTCTCATGGAAGCRATGGAAGCTTTTTGACTAATTTTATTTACTCACTGTAGTCCACCAAAATCCAGAGTGTGTCTACTACATATAGAGGACTGAAGGAGCGAGGAGTTGCAAAGAAAAAAGCTTCAACTGTAAACACAGCCCTGGATCTCTGCCATTTCAAGATATGCCGTGTTTAAAGTCATTGTGACGGTTTCATCCATTTTATATACAGGGGTCAGCAACACTGTGAGGATGCTTGACTTTTCAGTCAGATTTCTGGTTCACTTAATTTTCTCTTTTGTTTTCAGGCAACTATATAACATCATTTCATTCGCAAATGTTTCACATACAGTCTGTCAATCTACTGTCAAATTTCCAACTTTATCCATGAAAAATTAATTTCTTTTTGTTGTCCTAGCTTGTTTCAGTTTCCTTTTCATTTGGATAAAAATGAATGAAGATAAGTGCTCCTACTTGTCCTGGAAGCTCTTCTCTGCACGTATACATTTTGGATTTATCTTCCTTACACCTTGGTGATCAGAACAGCAAGTTGTATCGCATGCAAGATTTCATCTGCACCTTGTAGAATCAACCACATAAATATCTAATCTCCCAGGAAACCCCGACAGTGATGTATTCTAGGATCACAGATACCTTTTATGTATCTCTGTTAGCCTGCTGAACATAGTAGCATTATCTACTAATCTTGATGTTCCTTCCTCTGCCATTTTCAACTGATGATCTCTCCTCTTAAAGCAGAAGTTATCATAATTAGCATCTAAATTCCCATTATCTCTTTTTTTTTCCTCCTCAAAAGCACAGGCTATTCAATTACTCCAATGAATTGAAAATGCCAACCAAAAGTGTGTCATCAGGAAGTTTTATCAGCATATGTCAATTTGTGCAGCAACTGAGATATTAAACTCAATCAATCCTTGGTTAAATCATTAAGGAACTTTACTAGTTACCATTTGTCTCAGCACAATGGTCCTTCTGTCATTACAGCCTAGTGTTATCACTTCTTTATCTACCTRCGATGCTAGTACTGTTATTTCCTCCAGCTGGATTAAGTTTTTTAGATTCAGACCTGTTAAGTTCAACAATTTTTGCAAATGAACAGAACTATGGTCCTGTTTTGCAGTTTCCAAAAGAACTCCATCCTTTCAGTTGCCAACAAGCTTTAGATACAGTAAAGCAAAAATTATATTAATATAATTATGAGATAACTATGCTGTCAACGTATTATGAATGCAGAGATTTGACAATGGCTTACTGCAGCCACAKGACACTTACAAGCCTAGATCTGGTGACAAAATCAGGTGAAGTTTGACATACAAGCAGCTAATGACATTACTTACATGTGTCACCAGTTCAGTGCAAATGATAGCTTATATTTTTATGACAGTCTATCCATGAATAGCAGAAGAATGTTTGTCTCTGCTGGATCTGTTGATGTTTCATGACCTCAAGGAGACTCTAATTTTCTGTATAATGATCTTTCCTCTTCCTTCCATGATTTAAAAGAGGAACTAAAAAAGTTAATGTAACAGAAACTCCCTCTTCTCCTGCACCTGCAGTTTTACCAGTCAAACAATTTTTAGAGAAGCAACATCCCCTTTGAAAAAGGGAATTCTGCTTATCTGCCTGTCAAGGGGTGTATCTGTCTCTTTCTAGTTAAAGATATATATTTTCTTTTTGATAATACAATGTATCTAAAGGTATCTCTCAAAATAAGTGAAAATATCTAATTTTCTTAAAGCTATTTATATATTTTCCTTAAACACTGCTGGTTACCTGCTTCACATTTCTAATAATGTTTCTTTGCTGATGACCATCTAACAACTTTTTTTTCCCTCTTCAAATAATTTCAAAACTACTTTGATTTTAAAAGTATAATGTAATGTAATTTTAAAAGTATAATTAAAAGCAATATTTCTTAATGAGATCATAAACTTAAATGCATTGAACACTATGGATTGATTCAGTAGTGCTGAAGTCCAATATGTATTGTCACCAGAAAGGGTTAAATGCTACTGATGATCTGCATCTTTGTTAAAATACAAATCCTAAACTAGATATTTAATGCAACATCACTTTGGGAAACTAAATTCCTTGTTCTTAAAGTCTGAAGAGTAAACATATTTATTTATATGCTTTAAAATGCATTTTCATCTATTCTATGGAGCACTAGCACTCTGTGTAACCCAAAGCAATTCTGTTGACTCCATCAATCATATATTTCAGAATCACAGCTACTTTAGCTGCTAACAAAAAAATGTTTTGTAAACTTTTTAAAAAAAGTCTTCAATTGCTTTGACTTGCTATATACATGCTTATTATGGTTTACACTCTTGTATGTTTGGCCTACTACTAGTTGTGAGAAATGTTGAGGCAGTGTGAAAGTTTCAGCAATATCAGAATGAATACTGGCATCACTTGCCACTTACTTTTGTATTTAATCAGCTAGTCAGGGCATAAATTATGCTATTTATAGGGAGCTGCCCCCATATTAAGGTTTAGCTGTAGCCTAGTACTAATTAACTGAATAACTAGTCAATGCAAGTCAAACAGTGGAAGAATAATGTTCATTACTTGTATTAATGTTACTCACTCAAAGTGTTCTACATGTGTTTAAAAATGAGCAATATATCCATTTATGAATGGATAAAAAGGTAGTAAATGAACAGTCTAAGTAACCAGCACTTGTCAAAAAAAAAAAAAAAGTACAAGGATAACAAGGATTTTATTTGTTTATGTAGAAAATATTCAGTAAGAAATGTATTTTGCTTTCCAAAAAGTAACTAGAATATTTGTTGTGCCAGTTGTGAAAGTTTTCAGTGAGAAATATGACCTCAAAATGTAGAAACTGTAAACAAAATTTTCAATTACAATAAAAAGAATGTTGCTCAAAGGAGAGGAATCAAGGCACAAACTCATTTTCTGGTTCATCATCTAAAAGATCATTCACTAGATGTCAGTCAGTTAAGTACAGTAAGAAAGGCCCATGCTTTGATAAATTTTTTTAATATATATTTTTTGAATAAATAAAAAATAAATTTAAAATGAACAAGTTTTACTGCCCTCCTTCCCCTGCAAAATGGTTTGTGAGGAGAACATGCACCAGGTTCACTCTTGGGTCTCTTTCCTACCTCTATTGCACTTCCCACAGCTGCAGAGCTCACTTGCATAGGAGGGATTTGCTTTGGTGTCACTGAGGACACATCATGGAGGTAACAGCATCGAAGGAGTGCAACTGAGGACAGATTTTGGCCCGCAGAATCTTTCTTATTGGTCACGTAATGTGTGATGGAAAGATCCCAGCCCGCCTCTGACAGACTGCATCAGCTTGTCAAGGTTGGCAGCTAAGGAAATAAAAACCTTGTTTATTGTAACCTGGGCATATTTGATAAGGATTGATTGAGAAACAATACACACACAAGCCCACAGTATAATGTTTAGAAACTCTTTTTGTTCAAATAGAGCTACACTTCAAAGAAATATTTGGAGCTTATAACCTCCYCTGTCTTCCATTCATCCACAACAAGCATTTTAATTTTCATTCCCACATTTTAATTGATACAGCATGTGGAATTAATAGAAACCATTATCAGCTAAATCAGCATGACCCTTCTGTGAATTAAAATATGTTGCAGATTTAGAACATTAAATGAGAGAAYGGAGCTCTCTAACCTCTAAAGCCAACTTTGCTCTGTAAACCAAGAGCACTCACAGTACACTGCCCTATAGCTACTTCTTTGAAGCAAGTTCAAAAATTAAGGAAGGAACAAAGCTGCTGCTGGATGTGTTTTTAATGTTTTCTCTGCCCCTCTTCTCACTGACAAGACTGTACAGGAGAAGAAAAGAAACTAAATCTTTAGGACATGTTTGAAAAGAATTTTTAAAAAGCATTTACTGATCGACTTTGCATCAAACAAAAATAATACCAAATGAGAAATGGGAGGGGAGCAAAAACAATGGGCATATTTCCTATTAATTTAAGATGCTAAATATTATAACTACTCCTTTCCACCTGAAGATAGGCTTGAAATATCAATTTTGAGATTTTTGGATGGTTTTGAATGACTGGAGAACAACAGAGTTTAAGACCTCATTTGGGAAATTTCCTGCTAGCCTGTCTTATATAACTAATAAGAGGATTATATACTTCAAAGCTGGGTTTTATCATCCTACTGTGCTGACCAGGGCCATCAGTTCACTGGTTTGACTGACAAATTGGATTTTGATGTAAGAAATGGACCTTTTTATAACAGAAAGTAGTTCTATATCCTGAACAATTTATAATTCAAATAACTGACAACTGCAATTTGCAAAATATGGTAATGAGGAATTCAATAGCTAACTGAACTTTAGATTCCTGTAAACAGTGGAAATATTTTTTGACTAAAATTAGAATAATGCCAGGATGCTTTAAAAAGAAAAGGTATTATGCATCATCAGATAAAAGCTATGATTATGATCTGCAGCTTGCAGCTGCAGAGTTTCAGATGCAAATTTTACCTGAAAATAGTGTGTTTACTAAATACTGTCCTATCTCTTAGAAAATACTCTTTCCTGTTGCATGAAAGGCATATCAATCTATTTAGAAAAGGTACAAGGTGCACAAGAACAATTATAATAAATATTTTATATATTTATGTCAGGGAATGAGAGCTAAGCAGCATTCACAATTAATAACTGCACAAAAGAGAGAATTTTTACCTTAAGAAAATGTGAGATGCTTAACAGTCTAAGTTATTATTACTGAGTTACTTGTGCATTCAGGTAGGAAGAGATATTAAAAAAAAATCATATTTGCCATTTCAAAGATATAGAAACATGTTTTTCAGAAACACGGATTTGACCACTGTTGAACAAAGGTGACGGTGAACCTATCCTACACAAATGCCCTGACCTAATGTTATAAAAATGATATTCAGATTATTTCTTTTGCAGTACTAATTTATTTCAACTCGGTCATATAGTACACCCAGCTTACTCAACATAGCTTAGCTACAACTACTTCTCTGTTAACTACCTATGGCCAGCTTCCATCTCTTGAGCCAGAGTGTGCCGGTGAAGGAGCTGTTGGGAAGTCCAAATCTCCAGCTATGGAATAAACTAATCCCACAACAACCCCACAGGCCAATATTGTTAAGTGACTCACTTACTTACATGCAATGCAGTGACAGAGTTGTTATCATCTCCTGTTATTCCTGGAGCTCTCCATCTCCTTGGCTCTTTACTTCCATGAGAAACGTGATGGGGCTCTAAGCCAACTGAAGATTCAGGTTTATGGCTCAAAAGGTCAAGAGACAAGTCACCTCCTCTTTTTTWAAAAAAAAAAGTGATTTGAATTCAATCAAAAGTTGAGTCATTAACTTTATATATTATAATATTTTTGTTTTCTTTGAAAAACACTATACACTCACTCTTCAAAGTTTGCTTACACGATGATGCTAACAATTAAGCTCATTAGAATCAGGAGATTTCAGACTTATTCAATATCAACAAGCCTCCTGCCTCCTTTCTTTTCACACCCTCCCAATGGCAAGCTCCCAGTCAGTCTAATTTCTACAGTGAGTGGCTAAAGGTTATCTCCTTATTACACTTAAACAGTAGTCACCTGTGAGGGCATGAAGTATTTGAAATTCAGCTCAAGCTCTGCTTGTGTGCAGGTCTGAATGSTTGTGTTGGCAGCTAACGAAGGTGCGTTCTTTTATTTCCTTGCAGTTAATAAGTACGCATTAGCCGTTGCTTTTGCCTTGGAACAGTAAGAACTCTGACAGCATGGCAAACTTGCCGAAGTCAGCATTATACGCCTACCAGGCACTCAACCTGGTAAGCGTCTTTAAAAGATGATTTCCCAATATTCATATTGKTTTTTTATCTCTAGTTAGACCATACTCACGACTTTCCCTGAGGCCAAAAGCACACTTTTTTTTTAGCAGAAAAGCATGGCTTTGAGTGGGTAACAAGTGATATGTACAGCGCAGCTTCTGAGCAACTTCCATAGGAAAACTAAGTAGACAAGGGCTCTTCATAGGAGAAAAGATGACTGAGTGGGTACGGTCTAGCTGTCAAAATGCAAATAGTATTGAGAATTAACTGTGAACAGCAGTCTCCCACTATGAAATTTTGAGGCAGTGAGTTTAAAACCAAGGGATGTTTGGGAGGAATTTTTAAGCAGTACATAATTAAGTTGTGGAAAATATTGCCATGAAATGTCATTGATGAAAAGGATGCAGAAAATTCTAGATTAGAGAAAACTGTGAATTGATTTCAAGAACTAAGGACTGCATAAACATAACAGAATGCTAGCAACCTGCAGGAAGTTTTTAAAAACTGAGCCTGGGAGGATCATAGAAGGAAGAATCATTTTCCCACTTGTCCAGTTTCTTATAGTTTTGCTTAACCATCTCCTTCAACTACTTTGAAAGATGGGATACTAGGCTAAATAGACCATTTTTCTGTTATAGCATGGCACTATCAGCTAAAACAAATTATACTGGTTGATTTTTCTGCATTTCATATGTGCATAATAATACCAACTATGCATAAAAGGACAAAGTACCCTTCAAATTTATTATTTTCATTCCTACAAGCAGTACAATTATAGTCATCAGAAATATACAAAAAAAAAAAAAAAATCACTTGTGTGCCACATCGAGCCTAACCAATCTCTACAATGACTGCCTACAGTCCACCTTACAAGAACTCTGGCAGTTACCACTGAGAGCAAAGAATATATTTGAATATTTTGTAGGAAGCTGCTGAACTCTGCTATGCTCAAAACATTATAAGGGTCTGACACTGACACCAAATGGATTTTAGGACATCATAATTATCAGAATCCTGCAGAGGTAAGCCAAATCCTGTCACAGGGCACAAGATTCAAGGTCTGTCATATGCATCAATAATGTGGAAGGAGAGAGGCCACCAAGCTAGAGATGAGTAGCTCTGTACATCAAAACAGGAAGAGAATGGTAACAGTCTCATGGGTTTTGGTGATGGATAGAGTACTGCTAGCAGACCACCTTTCGCTAGGACCAGAGTGGCCACGGTACAGCTTTGCCTGCATAATCCCTCTAAAAACAAGCCTTATTATTTGCAGTGTGAATTTGCTGAAGGTCTATAGTTAAGTTATAAACTAATATATATATATATATATATAACTAATATAAGTTATAGGTAGGATAGGTACCCAGGCTATTGCACCATGACCTCACCCACTCCCTTGCCACATACCCCCAACTTATCTGTGAATATGGTCCCCAAGGACAGCATCTCTCTTACAGAAAATCTGGGCACAATGAGGTCCAGAAGTCAGAATGCCTAAATTCCACCTACAAGCCTGCGTCTTGCGTTTCTTATTCATTAGTGCTGCTGAAGATTAAGCTCTATCACTCTGAGGACCTCACTCTTCACACCTAGCACAAGGGGTCAAGGCTGCTGAGTATATTTTCTGAACTTCAGCATTGTCCTGCTTATGCCAGTGCCAGCTTCATATACTAAATCAGAAACAGTCCTGCTAATTACTGTTTAGCAACTTACGCACTGTACACCTCATCACAGGCTGTCAAATCTATTATCCTCTCACAAGAAGAGTGAAAGGGAGGAAAGGATCACATATCACAGGCTAGGTGACTTTGAACTGCTAAGAAATTAAGTCTGAACTTGCATTTTTTCTCCTGTAACTAGTGTTCTGCAAATTGTTGTTCTGTTAAAGGATTTAGCAAGATGGAGTCATGATTCAGGTTGGAAAGGATAGGTGAGTGTCATACAGATGTCTAAGYTCTGGGACAGAGTTCATGGGGAAGCTCTAAGCAGAATTCTCATKGGCTTTATTTAGAACAGAGTTAGCTTTAGGCATGGGCAGAGTAGCTGATTAGCTATAATTGCATAGTAATGCTAGCAGAAAGAATAGCCCCTTAATCAGCTGCTAAACTCTGCTGCCTGAATATGAGACACAGTTTCATGTTTGCCTCTACCTTACACACTCATTCTCCTTATCCAACTCTAGAAATGAATTTTTATTCTTAGCTTTATCTATTATAGGTGGAATGATGGTGAAAATAGTCATCCAGAGAGGAAGGAAGGTTTATAATCTATATTGTGATCTGAAAGGCAGTTGTGTTTCATGTTTTAGGTGCAGCAAATTAAATTCTGAAGAGCCTTGAGCCAGCTGGCCCTTATGTTGAGTGTATTGGGGAAGAATAAACTCAGTTTAGCCAGGCAGGCTTTGCAGAGCTTATAATTAGGGTTTTGTTGTTGTTGTTTCCTTTTTCTTTTTTTCATTCCTTTAAATTGAGTACATTTGATGAAAAGCATTTGTATTTCTTGGAATCCCAAGCTTTTTCATGGAATTACTCTTCATCATTGAACTAAAAAAATGAGTAGAACTGGACCAAAGAAAAATTTTATAACGCAACTTTTAAGCAAATGCAAGTCAACTATCTGGTTCAAAAGAAGCAGGTGTCAGTCTAGATTGTAATAAAAGGAAAGTGGTGCATAACAGGTAGGTCCATAATATGTTTTTTTCATTTGTGCTACTTGGAAATAGTGATGGGTGACCTCAGTTTGAGTGCTTCAGCCATTTTTGGATACAGAATCACAGAATCAGTAAGGTTGGAAGGGACCTCTGGGGACCTCCAAAAGATTTGTCCAACCTCCCRAAGATTTCCTGGTGCTGGTTYCCTGGGGGCTTGAACCCAGGACCTTTAGCATATAAAGCAGATGTGATAACCACTACACTACACCACCTATTAGAGAAGCAGAAGAGAATATATATATGTATAAAAAAATAGCAACAACTAAGAGGTCTGAAATACATAACCTGAAAAAGGGGATTCAAATTTCTCTAGCTTAGAAAAGACTGACATGGAGCGTAACAACAGAGTTCAARCATGAAGGAAGGTGATATAAAGAAGAGTTCAGTTGTCCACTATGTCAACCAAAGGTCAGGCAAGCAGCAACCAGTCTGACTTCAAATAGAGATCTGGACAGTATATTAGGAAAGAAATTAATTTGGAAGTGTAGTTAAGTACTGGGACTGGTCAACTGAGAACACAGTGAGAATTTATAAGATAAACCACCACTGGAGACAAATATTATCTAATACGAAATCTTACCTAATCTTACCTGGAGACAAAACATGCTTCAGCCCTGGAGTGAATAGGAATGATCTTAAGACTGCACATCCTAGATATATATTTATATTTATATATTTATATTTCAAGATGGATGAGAAATTACATTACATTAATCTCAAGTGTTCTCGAAGATGGGTTACAAATAATTGGTTGTGAAAGTTTATGTTCTGTTGTGGTCTTTTGGGGGCCTAGATAAATATTTTCATTAAATATACTGATAATGGATCAGAAAATATGTTTTTAAAAATTTTCAGATGATAATAAATAGGGAAAGGCTGAAAGTGCTTTGGAAACTGGAATTTTAAATGATCTTGACAAACTGGAGAAACAGGAAAAGAAAAAGGATGCAATTTGATTAGGTCAAGTGCCAAGCACAGCATTTCAGCAGAAACAACCATCACCAACAGAAGACTGAAAGACAGCAGTTCTGCAAAAAGGGGTTAGAATAGATCAAAAAAATAAACATGAATCAACGTTGTCATGCTTTTGCAAAAAAACACACTGAAGTATATAAACAGGAGTGTCATATGCAGGATGGATAAAGTAGCCCTTATACTCTATTCGGTAGTGATAATGCATGAGTATAGTGTCTAGCTCTAGGTCATGTACTTCAAGAAAGATGTAGAAAAATGCTGATGATGTTGAGAAAATGTGATATACTAGGAAATGCCATAAGAATTGCTTTTAGTGTAGAGATAAGATGTTTGAAAGGAGATATTGCAAACATGCAAATATCCAAGACTTTAAAGAAGAGGATTCAAAGAACATGGGGTAGAGTATTAGACACATTTTCTAGTACAGGCATGGAGTAAAATGCCAACAATAGGTGTGGAAGCTCCATCACTGGAGGGCTTGGGGAACATCTTCAAGAAGCCCTGATGAACTGGGATGGGAAKGTTTAAGAACACAAGAGCATTCTGAGCTTTTCAAATCTGTCCAAGCATGTCTGAATGTATGYTGGCTTTCCTGACACAAGTTTTTACATTATATTCATAAATGTTTGTCCATATTTCTTATAGTCCTGCTAGCTTTCTCTGAAATGGAGAGGTCAATTCCAAGATACTTTTGGTAGCAATAATTACTGAAAGTGATACCAAAGGTTAACAGGATTTAGGAATTACATAGTTCCAGTCCAGACAGACTACAAAAAAAAAATAGAGAAGCTTTTTCCTTAAAAAAAAGATAATAAATGTTAAGTCATCCACCAGACAATGAGGGCAATTTTTTAATTACAGAGTTTAATTGAAAACGTAATTGTAGATTTAATGCAGCATAATATAATTACTAGCAAGGCCACAAAGAACAAACCAAATGGCTCTCATTACTCGAGTCAAATCACTGAGATTTTGGGTTGTATTAAACCTAGCTTTTCAGAAATACACTTTCTGGAGACATGATAGAAAAAAGTCAGGGCTCTCCTGAGCTGCAGCTGACCATATTGACTYCCAAGAAATAGTAATGTTTACAACGATTTCTTGAACATAGGTAGGTTTTTATCGTGTATCTTTGCCCTTACCACCCTATTGTTTGTTAGGATGCAGAGGACATTGCTCGGAAGCTGGTTTTGTCGGTTTTCCAGCTGTAACAGTTCAATGAAGAGCCACAGAACACAGCTGAGAATTGATACATATGGACACATCTGACTATGGAAGTATCTAAATCACTAGAATGTGCTAAAAAAAGATTGTTCTTTCTCAAAAATTTTGAAAGGCTTTAGCCTTGTGGTAGCAAAGCTGAGGCTTTACACAAAATTCAGCAGTTTTAACTTCTAACAGCATTGGTATGTGTATGTTTAGCTTCATTTATGTCCTGCATAGGCTTGTTTTTCTTCAGTTCCATGGCTTTCATCTCTGTGAATAATGCTATTTAATCAGGGACATGCACCAATATACGTTATAACATAACGTGTCTGCCTGTCCACTTCAAAAAATCACATGCATCCAAAGCTTATCAGAAAGTAAATCAGGTGTGCTCCAACTTGTATCAAACTGAGTAGGTACAGGAACTCTAAACACAAGCTAAAAGTCATAAAAAGGTCAGAATTGRAAGGAATGTCAAACTGATCACTTAATCCACTGTCCTACATGAAGTAAGAAACAAGTATGCTGAGAACCATCTCCGATATATTTGTATATCTGAARTTTCATTAACAACACACAGAATGGGACAAAAATCTTCACATCTTACACCTGACAGCCCTGTTAATATATCCCCCATCCCCAGAAATTCATTTTTTTTTGTTTGCCCTAGTTCTTTCATATATAGAGAAGCTTCAGCAGAGATGTTTGTGTATGTTTTTACTATTCCCTCTGTAACACCTTTGCAATGCAGAAGAAATGGAGGAAAGTAAAATTCAGGGATTTTATCACCATCTTTGTTTTYTGGAAACAAAGGGAAGTTTCTTATTTTCGGTCTGCCTGGAGCAGAAAAAAAAACGTAATAAATTAGTAGTCAGATGAAGTTTATAGTAGAGAGGTAGTGCTGCCTTTTTCTATGTCACATAAGGATAGCCAGATGGCATCTGCAGGAGTTGCTTTAAGGACAACTGACCAGAGCAGAAAAGACAAGTATTAACATTCATTGTCAACTATTTTATGTAATGCCCTAGAACTGAAATCTCTTAGGATTGCAAGTTATTCTTTCACAAGAATATGAAAAGATAAAACCATACACCATCTGCACTCAATATATTCTTTCATGTACTTTTCAATTTTGCAATGTTCCCTATAGCTGCTGGCCTCTCAAGCAAGATGCAGTAGAATCTGAAGCTTGTAATCCTAATATAACATTCCTGGAATTGCAGCTCAGGAAGGAACAGCTGAGTTCTCAGCTTCTTCTCGGTTCATTCCCTCACCTCTGCTGAGGCACTGCCAAATCTCTCCTGGCTTCCCTGTGGCCTCTACACCTCTTTCTCACCTTATCAGTGTCCACCTCTGACAGGCTCTGTGCTGTAGCCAGACAAAGTGACAGTGATTTTTACATCCATAAACACTGTGGTAATGCCAAGCCCTTTCAGTTCTTCATGATGCAATGGTGGTTCTGCTGCCACGGACAAGGCTGTGCCAAAAGCTAGGGAAAACAGTCACAGCATTTAGATACAGTGTGGAAGGTYTGAGAAGAGATTTCTCTCTGCTTCAGTTTAAAAGAAGCCCATAGTCCTTCTAGTTCTTCTCATCCTTCGCAGATCACACACCACCCACTGCACCCACCAGCTTCTTAAGAAATATCTGTATTAACAGAGATAATACTGACAGCACCTAGTTTTGCCGTCACAATGTTGTTAGTAACTGTGCACACTGTTTGTTGCAGTTCCTACCAGTCAGATAAAAAAAAAAAAAATCCTGACGAGGGCTGATGACTGCAGGCATCTCTGGACAAAAATCCCATCAGCAGTTAGTACCTATTCTCCGAAAAGAAAGCAGATCTTCCRCTTGCTCTCTCCCACGAGGTTCTTGATAACTTTCCAATACTGATGTATCCTGCAGTAAATGCAGTATTTCAGTTTAATCACACCAAAGATACACTGGGACCTCCATGGYATACTTGTCATCTGTCACTGCGATGACTTCTTAATTGCAAAATGATATTTTAAACTAATTTCTGACATCTGATTTCTAATTTTCACTGCATTTTTTCTTAAGAAGCCCCATTTCATTACCAGAAATTTCAGATTATTTATATTCTTTTCTCCATTTCACAATAAGACCAAAACATTATTTTCTTCCCCACTCTGAACTTTAAAAAGACTGCAACTAAATGAACAGCAATCCATTTACAAAGTGTAGAGCATAAAACAACACTTGGACTGGTAGGGCAAAGTTAGCAGTTAATTTACAGCACTCCTATTTTACCTGCTGACTTCACTTTTNTTTTTTTTGCTATTTTATTACAGGAAAAAGACTACATAGTATCTTACAATGAAAGTATTTTGTATGCTGTATTACAGAACAGTAGCCAAACATTTCCATTGTATTTTTTCCTCATAGAAGCAGCACCTCCACAGAATACAAAGCTCCTAACAAATGGACGGTTTTGAGCAGGGCTATTACCTCCCTCATCGCAACCCTAAACAGACACATTTATGTAAGCACAAGTGTGTTTCTGCTGCCAGTGCTTCACTACAAGGAATTTTATTGCAAGTCAGCTTAAAGGAAAACAGTTAAGAGGTGGCTTTCAAACGGAGGCCTTTGTAGATTAACCTAGTCTAACAGTATTTCAGACGCCACATTGTCTGAAAGGAAAGAGAGTGGAAATTGGTAATTAGGAGTTCAGAAAATGGCACCAGTTCATCCTGCTTTCTACATCATTGCATATAATCCTGTACCAAGATTCACACCTGATGTAAACCCAGCTGCCTGAAGGGACAGGACTCCACACAGGCTTGCTGGAGTTGCTCTGGAAAATGATGGCCAGCAGCAGGGCAGGGCTCCCTTGCCAGCCT
Source organism: Rhea americana (assembly GCF_003343005.1). Classification (NCBI taxonomy): domain Eukaryota; kingdom Metazoa; phylum Chordata; class Aves; order Rheiformes; family Rheidae; genus Rhea; species Rhea americana. The sequence continues at coordinate 5,074,847 of NW_028185372.1, read as the reverse complement.
TCGCCAGCAAAGCACGCATCTTTCTCCGACTGCCACTGCCACCCCGCCACCACTCCCCCGCACGCGATTCCCGTCCTCGCCACAAACGGGGAAGGAGAACCACTGACGGCCTTGCGCCCTGTTCTTCCTCCCCAGCCGCGCAAGAAAGCCTGCGCTTCTCGACGGCCGCGGCACCCGGCAGCCCTGCAGCAAGGGGAGCGCCACTTGTGGGCAGCAGGATTTATTTAAAAGCTCGAGTTGAACGTTGTTCACGAGCTGAAAAGCACACGCAGCTCCTAAGCCTAAGGCTTCGGTGCATCTGTCAGCGCAGAGCTAAAATAAGGTTCAGTATTCTGGCTTCACTATACTGTACAAGATTATTTGGCACCGCATTTCCTGTGTTTGTGAGGGCAGACCTTCAATGTTCCTTCGTGATTATCTTGGCTTAAGAGGTCAGTTTAAGGCCTTCTGAGCTTTTACTTTTGTGACATTGTTTTGCCACTCATCCACATCCTTCTGAATAATGTGAAAGCAGCACAACAAATATTCAGTGAGAATCACAGCTCTATCTGTGCACACTATAGGGAGATGAAAATTTCCTTTCAGCTTGAACACTCAAAATGGAGATGCCTGTAAATTTAGGRTATGTTTTCCAGACATTTAAAACTTGCAAATTATAAAACTTTCCTCTGAATTTTTTCCATACCACTATAAGTCTATTAAAACTGCTTCAGAAACAGGCTTTTGAAACTACAGATGTGGGAATTTATGTCATCTATCTTTATCTGAAACATTCAAGGTGCCTGAAGTGCTGCCTTCTTGGTCGYGTTGTGCTATTACTGATTATTTACACATACATAATAAAATTAACAATTTAATTTGCTGTTTCAAAATCAGCCACATTGGTATGGCAGTACAAACTAATCATCTTCAAGGAGCAAATAAATGCCTTCAAAGGCAGGYATTGGCTCTAAAGGTTGCAGAACAGGACCTCACACCTCATTCAGGTGTTATTAAACTCCATAGCTTCTAAACAACTTACTTGTTTGTTCACCAACACTAAAGTAGTTGTGACAAAAACATCTCACTGAAATTTTTTCATGTTATAAATACACCAGCTGCTGGAAGCATAGATGTTTATAAGCCTATAGAGCACTCGACTTGAAATAAAGTTGTGCTTTTTATTGCACCTCAATTTCCATTATTTCAAGGAAATTATATGGCAAAACTTAAGACTTTTTTCCTCCTCACAGTGAGACAGCAACTTGCATTTTGTTTCCAGGCACATTTGAGACAGATCTGGCTCCTGCGTTAAAGGAAAAATCTTAACTACATCACATTAAGTAAATAAAACAGTAGAACACCTACAGAACATTATTGCTGAATTTGCTGAATAGTTCTTTATTCCAAATTAGTCTGCTATGCACAGCACATCTTACATGTGTTGAGGTATAAATGAGGATATAAGTTATGTTATATGATCACTGAGTTCTACAGTATTTTGAGTATAAAGTATTAAAACTACATGAGCATATTCTGCCAAACTTCAGAGGCAGATTTCTGAGGCTGCTGTCCTTTACAGTATGTTGGTGAAATATAGAAATTGCTCTAACTACAACCCATTGCAAAGCATTTCCAGGGTGCAYGTCAAAGCCTTTTGGGATGATAAATGAAGGTTCTTCAAATGCCTCCCATATCTATATTGAACTAATGACAAATTAATGCTTCAGTCTAAAAATCTGTTTCTGCCCAGATATATTGTATGTATTGTAACACTGTTGTTTTGTCTACTGGAAYGGGAATATTGTTAAATTGAACTGGCATATTAGTTAGCTAAATCTCCATCTGACTGAAACAACAGTACCTTACCAGGTCCTAAGGAACTTTTTGACATTGGAAAAGCACTGACACTTGGCAGTTAGCAGTCTTTTTTCCGGTTACTTGCTCTCTGGACTCCAGATTCTGTAAAGAGATGATATTTTTAATCAGTTTTCATGCCTTAATCTAAAAAGGAACATTTCCTTTTTTCAGTATGGATTAGTTACACGATAGTTTTTAGCAAAGAGATTAAGCGAGATAAAAAGCAATTTACTGCCAAGCAAACTCAGTGTTTGGCACCAGTTATCCTAACTGACAAATTTCGTGTTGATCTGTTTTAAATAATCTCATGTCCTACTTATCCATATGTAAGCCTAGAAATACCTATCTGAGATTATCCTTTTCAGGTGCAACCTTCAATGAACCAAAATAATTACAGAGAAACATTGCCTTTCTGGTTCCTGAGGCCATTATTCTTACTTGTCTCCAAATAACATCTTCCTGAGTTCACATGTAACCACTTTTCAACTGCTTATAGAATCAAAATAATCACTAGATCTTCCTAAGCCAGGAGGAAAAAAAAGGCTTTGTGGCACAAAAATTCAATACTGTCATTTAAATTCTATGCGCTATTCTTAGTCTTGACATGATCTTCTGAACAGCTCAACAGCATCTAAATGAAATGCTTCATTATTTCCTTGATGGTTGCCAACTGTCTACTACTGTCTTTACTACCCTTGAGGTAACTACATAAAAAAAATAAATAATAAAAAAAAAAAAGCTAGGCAACACAACAGCCTTGATCACAGCAGAACGGACATATTGCGAGTCCTCTGACTCCATACCAAACCGAGTACTCAGAAAAAGAGAAAATATATAACTACCTTTATCTTTTTGTTAAAAACATCTCATCTAATGTTATAGAGGGTTTTAGCAGTATGTTAAAATACAGCTAGAAATGCAGTGAGTATACAAAAGAAAAACTGTCTCTAATAGTATCCACCTAATAAGTAGACATTGCACACACTTTCTTCTTTTTTCTTTTGAGCTGCAATTCCTTATGCAAGCTAGAAGCACAGTACATCYGAAAACCCTTTATATTTTCTATCCTATTCTAGACTATGGAGTTCTTATATTGAGCTCACACCCACAGCAGCTCAGTGCTTCGCTACTTATTTTTATCATGCATCTGCCTTGTGCTGGCTCATCAAATAGAATATCACCCTCAGAGTATGATCCTGCTCCATTTGAAGTGTATGGCACATATTCTGTTGAATTAACTCAGACTGAGATGGTCCTTCACTACACAATCCAAGGCTCCCCACACCAAGGTAATGCAAGGCTCTCCCCTAGCTTCAGTGGACTGTAAATTATATCTTCATTTCTAACTGAAAATAACTCATTTTGCAGTGGTGGTGTAGAAATGAAAGGTAGGGAGATTTTCTGAAGTGCTGTGACAGGTATTTGGGAATTTGCAGGGATTCAGCCTTCCATCAATACAACAGCACCTAACTGGCATACAATTCTGCAATTTCTCATTGCAACTCCAGCCAGCCCTGCAAATTGCTCTTGCCTTTCACAAATTTGCAGAATGACAGTTCTCAAACAATTATTCCATTTGACTGTCCAAATAAGTCATCTGTTTTTTTCAGATAAAGTCAAATCAAATGATTAAAGCTGATAAGCTTTTCAAAGTTTMTTTCTGGCAATCAAAAAAATTTAATATGATCAACTTCATAGCCTCTTTTCAGAATTACTCTCTGCAGGGAACTCTTCCTTTGTTGCCCTTAGTACTGAATATATTTTCAGCAACAAGAAATACTTATTAAAATGTGGTACAGTTGTCAAAATTCATGAGATTATATAGTTTTACAACTGGAAGTAGAAAAATTTTTTGTGTCCACATAGTTAATTGGTGAAGAAAACATTGGGTAGGTTCAACTTTTTACTACTTTCCTATTCAAACATCAAATGTAGATAAATTTTAATTAAAAGTCTGTCCAATTAATACTTAGTTTCTTCCTCAATCACTAATCTCTTCCAAATCATTTCCCTTATTTACTTCAAGATGCCTTCTTTTAGTCTTAGAAAAGATGAGTTATTCTAAAATACAGAAATAACACTGGTTCCTGTTTAGCTTTCAGAGGTCAGTAATACATAAAGATAACAGGAAAAGCTACAGCACAGATTCACAATTATGTGATTAGTACTTCCCTCAGCCTCCAGAAGATAGTAATAATTTAACAGCAACTATCTGCATTTAATGGTTATTAGCAACTGACAGTTCCTGCTAAAGAGCTGACTGAAAATAACTTGCAGCTACGTGCAACAATAGTGGGCAATGGTTTCCAACCAATTTTCTGAGTGCCTGCGAGAACTGATTTAGTACCGTTACCTGCGCTCCCAGTTCAAGGCACAAGCGAAAAGGCAAGATCTCACATAGTGCAAGAAGCTGTATTTTGATGTGGAAAGGGTTGAAACTGAGTTCTGGTTGCTAGAAAGCTATAGTAGGAGAGAATAGGAACATATGGAAGAATGAGTCACTTCRCGTAAGCTGTTTAGAGTATTCTGCCATTTATAACCATTTAGAGTATTCTGAATATATATTTTATTATGCTGGCGTGATACCAAATATTTCTACCTCTATTAACTCCTGCCATTAACTGTCATCAGCTCCAATTCAATTGTACCCAAGTGCTGAAACCCCTGTCAGTTAGGAGGAGGTTTTCTTACTGTATACCAATTTGTGTACTTACGGTCAAGTTCTCAACTACTCCATGGGTTTAACTGCAGCCAAGCAAAATTTGTAACTTTTATCCACCTTTAGCCCACAAGTCTTCAACAGTTTTAATCTCAGTTCAACCTTTGATTCTGGAAATCCTAAGCCATTTGTAAAATCCATGTGCTGCTACTAGAGCATCAAATTCTTCTGGCAGACTTACACTAGAGTGGAAGATAAAGTGAACAAAACAACTCTGTSTTTCCAGAGGAACCATCTTATGTATGGGTTATCTCACCAGCCATCTAGTGAAAGAAGAAGGAAGCTTATGTGTAAGCCTACGCTCAGAAGGTAACAACCGAGTTCGATGTGTTTGAATGAGTAATGCTTTATAAAGCTCCACAGTTAGATCAGCCTGTTCTGACTTGAGTTCATCCCAGCTAACCTAGGGCACGTAATTAAAACACTCARGTCGTTGTTAACGGAAAGAGAGAAGTGCTTCTAAGGAGAATTCATCCCTTTGAAGGTAATCACCTTCATAGATTTTACTAGATCCCTCCTCAATGTAAGCTCAAAGTTAGCTGGGATGAACTCTGCTCAAACATCAGACTGATCACTAATTGAACCTTTTTATGGGTACTTAGTTAATCGTATTGTCTGTTTACAAGAGACCCTGAAACTATATAAAGCACATCATAGCCAACAAAACCTCACATCTATAATCTTCAAAGACTCACAAAACTGGAGCAAATGATTCATAGTTCCTATTGCTGTATCCTAAACAAGTAAAACTCACAGTTCTGCATGGTTTGGGTGAAAAGTGAAACTTCACAGTTTTGAATAAGCTATGTTTAAAGAATTTGAATTTATTCAAGCCCCAAACTCGCATCTCAAAGGTTGTAGTTTTGGGATGCAAACCCACACTCCCTCACAAACCTAATGGAAGAATTTGAATGAGAGCCCCCAAGCAAGACTGACAGTGCTGCAGTGTGAAGTATGCTGTGCAGCTTGTTCTTTCTGTTCTACTAGCAAAAAAATAGGAGGCAGAAATAAAAAAAACACAAGGGTTAACACTCAGCTCTGAACATCTAAGAGTTCATTGCTTTCCAGGCCATGTTAGCTGGGAAATCAGAAAAATCTGACACCTCTTTGGCAACTTGCTAACCGATGTTCATATTAGGGAAGGCGAATAAAACCCACTTCGGTTATTTTCAACTCCAGCGTGGCTAAAAATAGTTCTGTTGAAAAAAGAAACAAAACCTGCATTTCTCTTTCTCTCTTTCACTCTTCTAGTAGAGATGAAGTATATTGGTCTGAAATTAAGAAGTTATTGGGCATGAATCCCAGTATTTAATAGCCAGAAATGAAGCCAAATAGTTTGCTCTAGTTACTYGTTTCATATCTCTCTCCTTTCTGCTTTTATATTGTCTAGGTTGGACCAGAGCCAAGAGACTAATATTAAAATATTTCCAGSCAGTCATGATGTCCAGTGGAAAACACCTTCCATGACTGACAGAACAACTTGCAATGTGGGAGTTCTATCCTTAACTTCTCTGAGAATAATTAAAAATGTTTTTTAAATCAACAAATGAAGAGAACAGAGGAGTCATTTTCACAGACTGGATAACTGAAAACTATGGATAAACATAATTAAAAATAATAATTTTGCTTATTTCTCTGTTCCTTTGGCTGTGACCTGTTAGTTAGACCATCTGTCTTCAGTAGGAGAGCTGAATGAATAGGGTAGCATGTGTCCTGGTCAAATATACATTAGTATATGGTGTTATTCAAAATAATATAGATATTACATCCGAGGAAAATTGCTGGCTACTAATTTTCCATAGATATTAATACTTATAGTCAAASGGAAACTGAACTCTCCTTGCATATAAACTCTAGCAATATCTATTCCACCAGTGYTAAAAACACTTTTCACAGAAATTACCTGAGAAACATCAAAGTAAACTTGGACTAACAACAGCATTAAGATGCCTCTTCTGCTTCAGACCAGAAGAAAGGACTGCATGGCTGAAAAATCACTTCTTTTTTCTAATTCTATTATTTTTTGATAAAAGATACTACTTATTCTCACAAACATTATGGGCATAGATGTAACCTCTAATGAAGACTRCACAGGTGTATTAGATAAATGACTAAACTTTGATCAGGAAGAAATATGTTTTACATAGCCTAATGTCACCACTGGCAGCTCCAGTGCCTGCAACTACCCAAAACTACAGCATTGTACTATTTCCCCAGTGCTGCTGCATATTCATTTCAGTTTCTAAATGTTCTATTTTTCTGGTTTTCATTTTAAAAATAAAACAAAGAAATGCAATGATGTCATTGACTAAAATTGTTTTGAAATAGGTTTGGCAGCTTACTTATTAAATAAGTTACAACTCTCATGGACAGAAATAATCCACTTCCTTTAAAATATAGCCTGTATCTGAGTGATAAAATGGCTGTGAAATTTATTTAGGTCAAGATTATTTGAAGATATGACTAAATAAGCATACTAGTGTCATATAGCTGTCATTCTAAGAACAGCTTCCTTTTGAAGTTGACTGGAGCACATATTCAGCTTCCTGATAAGGTATAACTCCCAGTAAATTAAGTATTCTTGTCATCTAAACATTGTCAGCACCAGTGGATTCTCAATCATTATGTACACTGAAATCTTTAAGCAATACATTTCTCTTCTCTATGAAATACTAACTTTAGAATATAGGACCAGAAAGTAAATTATAATACAGTATCACAGTGATTTTATCTTAATAAAGAACTCTCCTAACTCCAGTTTATAAATGTTCCTTCTTAAAACAAATTAACRGAGATGGCTCATGGTATTTTTCTCATCTGAGAAGCAATATAGAACCTACAGGCATCCATGCCTGCTTCCCACGTTGCTGATGTGTGTGGTACTTTTGCTCACAGAAAAGTSTCAGCATTAGCAATCTAACTGCATACCACATTAGTGTTTGACAAAATGTATCTACTCAAGCTTTTTACAACAACCACTCAMAAAAAACAACTAGCCTTCCACCTTACTAACCCAATCTACTTAAACCCAACTAGTAAAGCCTCACAGATATCATTCTTCTCCACCTACCTTTGCAGATTTCAACTATTTACCTACCTGACTTTCTTATATTACTTGAAATCTTCTACATTTCCTTAAGTATTGACACTCATGGAATCTCTGAAGTCACTGAATAATAAAATAATAATCGTCATCTCATCTTAAAGCACCTTCCAGTTACTGGATCTCAGCACCCTTACCAATCAGCTACAGACATCATTACCTGTATTGGAATGGGGAAAATAGGGAGCATAGAGAATACATGACCGAGCAAGCTGGGTAACGGATGTACACCTGGCAACCTGTAAGGTTGCTAACAGCGGGCAAATCTACCGAACCCCGGGTAATTCCAATAYATCCCAATGAAAACTGAAAATAACTGGTTGGAGATTACTGGGGTACCACAGTGAATTTAGGAATGTGGGAGAAAGCATACATGAAAGCTAGTGATGGCAGAGGTGTTTGTTTGCAATTTAGGAGTATCGTATGAGTGTCAGTTTGCAGCAGAACTTTAAACAGAAAAATGCTGTGGATGAGTATCAGTGTGAGGAAGACAGTGCAGTATCATTTTGGAGTGGCAAAGGAGCTGATCTAGCATTTATATTAGATCAATAGGAATCACTTTTATGAAGGTTAAAAGAGTATGCCTATAGCAGCTAATCTTGAAAAAGCAAAGCATTAGCACCTGACATTTTCTCACAATTGCGTTCAAGAGTATGAGGATGAACATAAGCTGATCCCCAGCAGCTAAAGAAAACAGCAACTCCAAGATTTCTCATCAATGCAAATAGCTTATTAGAGCAAAGGTAAACCTATGCATATTACAGGCACTGAGAGCAGCCAAAAGGCTGTACAAACTCCCGATTTAAGGACACTTGTTTTGGAATGGAACACAGTGTTATTCAGGTCTTAGAGTAAATTTACAATAATTTGATTCATCCAAAATAATCTCAATTTTATCTTTTCTTTGCCTAAATGCTATTCCACAGCAGGAAAAGATATTACAGAAAATAGTTTGATTTTCTCCAACCTTCTATCATCTGGCACTGAAGTTACCTGCCTGGAGCAATAAGGCACTCTTTGCAGCTCTCACAYGTTCATTGCAAACCTCACGAAATAAAATCCCTTATTTCCCTAGGCCCCTGCGTRTTACCATTCTACAGGAGATGCAATTCATCATAATTGTTTGTGAGGGGCATGTGGCATATATGAATGACAAGATATAGCTAAGCAACTGAGTGACATGACCTTTATCCAGAGAAAATAATCAGCCCTAGGAGAATGCAGCTGGTAGCTTAATTTAGAATAGCTCTCAGTGGCTGAGACAATCTAATCACTTTTTGTATCTAAATTGTTATAGAACATAAGAGCAAGGCATGGATTCATAATAATTTCAGACTCCTCTTCCCAAAATGCTTCAAACCACAGCACTTATACTGTATCAAATGATGTACTTACACATTTTCTTTTCAAAATCRCCCACCTACATTCATCCTACTCCTATCAGAGAGAATTAAAATCTGAAAGATTTACCATGATTCACAGCCCAGGACCAGGAAACCAAACATCATTTTCAACAGTGACATGCTGAGGATGCTGCTAGTCTTCCCATTGCAAAGGACTGCACTTCAGTATACCCATCGCAGAGGTTCTTAGTCCAGCAGCAGGGAAGAGTGAACATAAAGAAATGTGTCAAAACTAACTTCAGCAACTGGACTATTTTTTGGAAAAAGAAAAAGTAGAAAGAAGCTAATGGAGAAGATTCCTCTGAAATATATTAAACTTTTGGCAGTGACTTCAGACAGCTAGAGAACATATTTATATTCACACTGAAATACATAAAACTTGCTATGTAATTCATACCAAAAAATCTCAGGCTGAGAAAGAGGTAAAATTCCCTCTCAGATATCTATAGGACTCACTCATTTGCAGCCATTCAGACAAAAGGATCTCATAGAGAGAAGTAAAAATATTATGCTGTTGTAAATTTGTTATCATTGGGTTTGTAAATTTATTATATTCCCAAGCTCTGCTTGGCAACCCGAATTGCTTTGGGGGATCATGCTGAAAACTTGCAGACCAAGGGGAGGGTCTGATGGACTTTTGTCTAATTCGCCTAGCCTCAGTTAGCCTCGGCGGGTTTGGGTCATCCTTTAAGGAGCAGTGTTTCTGAAGCGTCTGTTTATGCTAACAAACAACCTCAAATGTAGGTGATGTGTCCAAGGAAATTTGCCGCGATTTTCTCAGTGGGAAAAACTCTTTCCCTGAAGTCCACGTTAAGCTCCTGCCACAGTGCCCCCCCCCACCCTCGCTTCCCAATTAAGGACAGAGCTGGAAGAAACTAACCAAAAATACAGGTTTCACAACAACATGATCACACCAATAACCACATGCTGGGAGCATTCCCMGTGAAATGTTTGGCCTCACATCTTGTTTTTCTATACAGCACAAACTACTTTTAGCTTCATACAAGCTAATCCGAAGTAAATTCRAAATGCAGCCTTGAAACAGAATGTCTTTTCTTGTACGCGAACGACCACAGAAAGTGGTCTGGTCTGCCTGTAAGGGACAAGGAGCAGCATTCCTGTGAAGATATTTGCTTTATCATACTTACAAGGAAGCTGGCAGAGGGGAACCTGACACTGCCTTATTTTTCTGGATAAACAGGCAATGCTTTTTCTCTAAACATTAAGAAACAATACCCGAAGTGAGAACATCCATGTATCTTGTGGTATGTATTTTGAAATTTTCAAAATGAAGGTTTCTATAATAATCTGAACTGATCCTCTGAGGCTGAATCTTCCTTAATGGCTTTTATCTCTACTGTGGAGTTCACAGAAGCATAGGAATAAAATGAGCCTACCCTTACAGAATAATAATACAATAATAATGTACATGTGTGTATGTATATTAGCACATAACCTGCTCTCAGATGCTGAAAAATACATTTCGAGAGGCTACAGTGTATGTTACRTAAATGATGCTACATGTATCAGTATGTCTAAGTCTTACTAATATCTCCTGTTCTAACTAAAAAAACACAGGGGAAGGTTTTGCAGGGAGACTAGACCAAGTAGATGGATATGTGCTTCAAAACTAGTATCAAAAGTAGAGAGAGAGCTGAAAAGAAATGAGAAAAGGGATTGATCAGCATCTTCGAAGTGAGAAGGTTCAAGAGAAAGTGAGAACTGCTAGCAGTCAACCTGAGTAAAATCTCACAGAGAAATATAAAACAAACGGGAGGTACACTATGAACACCACAAACACTAGAGAAACCAGGGATTTCTCTGATGCCAAACATCACAGAAACRTATTCTAGGTATGATCCAAGAAAGAGAAAAATATTCCACCTTAAGYTGAGTTTGAATCCTAGGAGAAAGGCAATCACAAGGTCAAAAAGTCAAATGCTGAGATAATGTTTGATYGGTTTCTGAAAGGGATCCTGGCTGCCTGCAATACGCAGGGAATGAACTCAGTGGCTTAGAATRTCACTTTCCGTCCCATATTGCTAGATAAACATACATTGTATTGCAATTATGAAGGCTATGGACTCATAAAAAATGAATGCTATTAAAATAACTCTGCTACTAAAAGGTTAATTGTTAAAAGAGGCAAACAAGAACCAGGATTTTGTGTATTGGGACTTGCGCTTGCTTGGTTGCCATGGCAGAGGCAGTAGGAAACACATGTCAAAGTTTAGAAACGTATTGACTAAGATAAGTAAAGGCAATTGAAACAAGACATACTTTCCTGAAATTGAAATCAAGCAATTAGTATTCAAAAATTCTTCTATGGCCCTTTTCTCAGATGGTTAAAATATATCWTTCTGTCATGCAGTCCTTTTCAGTGGGGAGGAAAGAGCGAGTTTTGATGGTCAGGGGCACTGTGCCTGCCTCTCTGTGTGAAGAACGTGAGGAATGGAACAGTACCTGCTGATGGTTTCCACGTGAGCCCAGTTTGATAGGGCACCTCTGACCAGGACTTGAGACCTGGAGAGTATCTACATCCTTGAAGTTCTATATGGAGATCCAAGGCTCTGAYAGAAGAATGGAGCTTAAGAACTGTATTTAAGTTTTAATCTTTACAAGAGGCTACATACTACTTTAAAACATACTTTGGAGTTCAGTATCATATCTTCTGTCTGTGCAGACATAGTCTTCATCTCACCATTTCTAARCTATAGCAACAGTCTTGTGTAAGGCCATGGTGATCTACAGCTCCTACTGCACCTGACACAAAATAAATGGTCTTGACTTCAGCAGTGTGCTCCTTCTGAAATGCCAGTCTTCTTCCCCACCTCTTCATAAACTTAAAAATAAGCCTCTCCTAAGATACATTTTAATTAACGAACCGCCCTAATTCCATTTTCTGACAGTCTCTCATTTTAGTTCTTTTTTTACCAAGTGTCCTTCCTTTTTTGTATTCGTAACTTAGTTGCCCTGACTGCTASAGTTAAAAAGTAAAGATTCCTAAAGCAGGATAAATCTCTAACAGCAGGGAATCACCTCAGTCATTCAAGTATATGGAACTGACTGTGCAAACGCAATATAAGACTAAGAACAAGGGTTGTTACACGTTTCGTGTAAAATAACCTGCATCCATTCAAATTGCTCACACCAGTGACTTTGAACAGCTAATCATGATGGTTAACAGCCCCACACATACACACAAGATTTCATAAAAAATAATATAGTTTCATTTCACAGTACAGTCAAATTAGAAAAATACATTCAAATGGAAAAGACCTGTTTCCAAAAATTCGCCATAAGAGAACATGACTTTCCAAGGGGAATCCAGAGTGTTCTGCTACTGCTGACTCATTTCACTCACTGCTTCTGCAAAATGAAAAGCTTCTTTGGTCACCTTTCAGTATGAAAGAGGTTATAGTGCAGCTCACTATGGATACATTTTGTTTGCTTTAAATTAGCTAGTTCAAATACAGGTGGAGGTTTTGCTGTGGCAGGCTACAGCTCAGTGCAAACTAATGGCATGACTGTTTGCCTCACTTCCCGGCTGACTTCTGCCGCCCTGCTAAACTCCACGCTGTAGTGYTGACGTTGCTCAGGCACCAGAGCTAAGCATTTTGAAGTCAGCTCAGGTGCACCCTKATGTTTTTTCAACCATAACTGATGACTGACTGCATACATTTTACAAATTTTGAAGTGTTTCTTATCACAACACATATCCACAGAAATTAACCAGAATATCAGTCCCAAATTCCTTGCTCTTTTTTACATRGAAAGCTAAATATAACAACGCTGTTGTGCTTGTCTGCACACCAGTATACTCCTAGGATAAATAKGATGGTCCAGTGGTGCATTTGACAACATTAGCTTAAAGCAACCATCTGTGGGCCTAAAACAAATTATCAGAGTTTTGTAAYTAAAATGAAGGAAGGAGGAGAGAAATAGATAAATAGGACAGGACAGACAGGGTGTCTGTCACCTGTGCAGTGAAAGGGTTCACTGAACGCTGCAGTGCATACAATGCACATAGCTAAAGTAAATAAACAAATCCAAATRCATGCTATACACTTATCAGACAATTGATAACAAGTAAGAAAATGCTTGRTAATACCTCCAAGATACTGATTAGAGGCCTGTCAGCAGAGCTGAGACCTGCATTCCCTGGACTGTGGTTTTGCCGTGAGCTGTGCCTTGAAAGATACGTAACATTGCTACTTGCTGTATTGTCCAAATAAAATAATATATATAACAAAATTGGTCTTGAATTCGGTTTGTCCTTAAAAATATCTGCCCAGCTTAGGGTCCTGGCTGATAGAAAGGGCAGTATGACTGCTACTGGGTCAAGTGGGGACTCGATCAGTAAGCAACTGCCGAATAACCAAGAGCAGGTTCTAGCCCTCGGATGGCAGCTGCAGGAGCTGAGAGAGGCAGCACCTAGACAGCCTGTTTTTGGGTAAGTTTGGGGGAGATTTCCTGCTCGGTCCCTTTCATGAACCTGGCCCAAGTCCTTGGTCATAGATTTTAGTGACAAAATGAATGCTTACAGTTATGATGGATGCTTTTATTTCTTGGTCAACATGAGCTCAGTCTCTGCTCGGTGCTTCCATACCCTGTAAAAACAATAAAAGTTCCTCCCCACACACCCAGACTTTACAAAGTTTTCAGATACTCTAACAACAGAGACTAAATAAAAAAATTTCAGGGTGGAGGGGGGGCCGAGGGGAAGGAGTTTCATTCAAATTCCCTGATAGCACCTTGTAAACCAAAGATTTTTTTCTTTGAACCTGAAAAGTAAATGTTTTAGAATCTGCTGAATGGTTAGGCTGGAACAGTCCTGGGGTGTCTTACTGGTCGATCTTCTCTCTGCAGGGTACACCAATATCAGTTCTTATGGGAGACTGATTCCCAAATAATTAAGGCCTCTTTGTTGTGGCTAAAACCAGCTCCACAACCACTCTATCTTAAACCTACCACTCTATCTTAAAATCCACTGACAGCTAGGACCAATTCCACTTGGCTTCTTGTACAATGTGTTGCTGGAAATTTAAAGAATCAGAGATTCACAGAATCACTGAGGTTAGAAGGTACCTCTGGAGATCATCTAGTACAAGCCCTGTGCTCAGAGGGTGGTCACCTACCGCTGGTTGCTCAGGGCTGTGTCCGGGCAGAAAGACTCCACAGTCTCGCTGGGCAACCTGTTCCAGTGTTTGACCRTTCTCACAGTGAAAAGTGAAAAAGTTTTCTTCTTATCTTTAAATATATTTTCCTGTATTTCAGTTTGGGATCATCTCTTGTCCGGTCACTGGATACCACTAAGAAGAGTCTGGCTCCATCTTCTTTATCCACCCCCCCTCCCCATCAGGTATTTATAAACATCGATCAGATCCCCCAAGCCTTTTCTTCTCCGGGCTGAATGGGCCCAGCTCTCTCAGCCTCTCCTTGTATGAGAGATGCTTTAATTCCTTCATCATCTCTGCGGCCTTTGAGTGGACTTGCTCCAGTATGTCCATGACTCTCTTGCACTGGGGAGCTCAGAACAGGACCCAGCACCCCAGATGTGGGTTCAGCAGTGCTGAGGAGAGGATAAGGATCAGCTTCCTCAATCTGATGACAATGTTCTTCCTAACACAGCCCAGGACATAGTTTTCCTTCTTAGATGCAACGGCACATCGCTGGCTCATGTTCAAYTTGGTGTTCACCAGGATTCCCGGGTCCTTTTCTGTAAAGCTGCTTTACTTGTAGTCAGTCCCCAGCCTGCATCTTGATTTCCAAGAATATTCTATAAAGCTCCAGAAATTCTTATCTTAAAGGAGGGATAGGTGATGAAACAGATATAATAATATAAAATAATTATTTACCCAACATAACTCCCTGAACATCAAGGTTACAACATTTGCCAGGTGCTTGTTAATACCCCAAAGAGTGCAAAGAAACAGCAATAGCTGCCGCTATAGCTGATTCTGTCTACTCATTTGCAGGCATGGTCTGCTACTGGGCAGAATCATCCAGCTGATTCCTGCTGTACAAATTAGATTTAGCTATGCCTCTTTTCCTCTCTTTTTGTGTAAGTGTGTGTGTAGAAATACATATTAGTGATTTTTGTTGTTGTTTATACATTACAGGAAGATATGAATATTTCATAATGCAGCTAAATTTACATCAGATCACAATTACGGATTCCTCCCCAAATGCAGTCTATTTTGGACTTGGTATTCAATTTCCTTTCAGACCGTAGAAAATAAGTGCTTTTTTGCAAGGAATTACTCTTTCAGACCTCAATGTTCTCACCTAGAAATGCTGCAAAAGTTTTGACTCTAAATACAGTGCACACAAAAGAATATTCTCTATTTGTGCTTCAAACATTAGTTGTCAGATATACACCTACCTGAGAACAGAGACATGGCAATCAAACAAAATTATCAGAAAAATAAAAGAACTAACAATGCAAGTGAGTATAATTTAATAAAAAGTAATTTTCAGTTCTGAAAAGACATAGAGAAATAGATTAGAGGACATGGTATGGTATTTGTCTTTTTTCTGACTAAAGTAAAGCTGAATATTATCTCAAATTTATTTTTCTATAGCAGACAGAGGTATTGAGGATTTCAGTAGTTAATATTTTTTAAAGTTACTGGCTTTAATACACTCAAGTCAGTGTAGTTTAGTTACAGACCTACAACATAGGGATTTATGCATGATACATCTGAGGCTATTACTGACAGACACGGCTTTAATTATGAAATTATTGAAATTAATAAATGATATTAAATGGCAATGAAATCAATATCTTTAGTAGGATGAAAAGATACAACCTTTTCCCCATTTGTAGTTTTTTTGCTTTTGTTTTTGGTTTGTGCTGATAGGTGGATTTTTTGAGTTTTCTTTTTTAATCCATGCTAGATCCCGATTCCATTAAGCTTTGCAGTATTTCTGCCTAGACCTTTTATTCAGAAGTCTCAGAATACTTATCAAATAATGCACTGAATGCTGGTGTTAATGATGCTATAATGCCCATAATTCCTAGGTGTGCTTATCTTTTTTTAGCTTAGTTTCCTATGGAAACAAGACTTATGAAGTCATTTTTTGTGTTATTACCATTCCCCTCCTCCCCAAACAAGGTTTGAAACCCTTGGCCTATAGGCTTTGTAGATATAGGTGCATATTCATTCAAAAATAGTAAGTTTA
The DNA here is from genome assembly GCF_003343005.1 of Rhea americana. NCBI lineage: Eukaryota > Metazoa > Chordata > Aves > Rheiformes > Rheidae > Rhea > Rhea americana. The sequence goes on along the minus strand of NW_028185372.1, from coordinate 5,058,598 downwards.
GATTCTACTGTTCAACTGCTACAGTCAAAAACTGCAACAACCTTGTAAATGGCAAAGCACTATGAATGAGAAAGTGACAGGTAAATACAGGGATAACACAGAATCTTATTATAATTCCATTAAGTAATCAGTGAATAGACACCAAAAGAAACCAAGTTTCCTTAGTTCTTAGTTCCTTAGATCTGTTTATGGATCTATCGGTTTACTATTTGGATCGATAATAAATCTTCATGATCTTAAACAGCACTAGTTTTGTGATGGAACAGTTCAAACCTGCACACACGAATTTAAATGAAATGCATGTATGTTCATATCCCCTTCAGTACAAAATTAGCCCTGTCCTCAAGTCTTTGTRATCGGCTGCATGAGCATAAATGAGCCATCACCCTCTGCTGGATGGAGTTTAACCTACAGTCAGCTAAGTGAAAAGGCTGGGTCCAGAACAAAACCTGGACACACAAAGCTAAGGGTTGCAAAACCTAATTTTTTTAGATCAACATCACCTGCAACAGAACACAAATCATTGCACTGGCCACCAAGATTCCCCACGAAGCACCAGGGCAAAGTTGGGCATATCAGAACAGGAATCACAACCAGGATCGCAATCGTGGGCAGGAAACTACTGAGAGCCAAACACGCACAATGCGTCTTCGGTCTGGTTTCTCACCAAGTTTTGCTTGTTTGGGGTTTTTCTCTTGTTGTTTCTGTGGTTTGTTGATTTTGGAGAGAAGAAGCCGAGCCCTAAAGATTTTTATTTTGTTAACGAAGGATCAAATTCCAATTCTGTTGAATCATGCAACACTTAGGACCGCACTGTGCAGCGCACACATTCTGGGAGCTCATTGTGTGTTCTGCCATCTCTTTAGTTTCTTACGTATCATAAGGCCAGTACAATACAGGCAAAAATCCTAAGGACATCAGATACCATTTGGACAAGGAATATCTGCAGGATCTACATCATTTTAATACTGTTTTATTATTTGTTTATATGAAGACTATTATTGAATTCTCCCTTTTTAGTTATTTTTACAAGCATCTTACTTCAGTCAACAATTAATATTCTCAGTCCTTAAAACGCATATACAGGACTTCAGTTTCCTTGGAATTCAAACAGCAGATTTGAATTCCTACTCCTTCGCTTGTATGTGTTGCTGGTTATTTTGAACATAATAGAGCTGTTTGCTCTGTTCACAATATACAGTGATTAAGAGCCATGTTAAGCAAAGAACTCTTGATGGTTCTAACCTAATCCACCAGAAAAATCATTGACAATATTAGGCAAAAAAGAAAAGCCAGCTGTTCAAATACCAAGGTCAAGAGCACTAAATGAGTAACAGATGGTACAGACTACCTTTGGCCAACTAAATCAAGCCCAAGCAATATACTACCCAGTTGTGCAGAAGACTGGAAATACAGACAGATTCAAGTGAAACATACATCATGGTTTGAGGGTTCTAGCAATGAACTTCTTTTAGCAATGTTTATAGAGCACCACCTCTATCTCTATGAATCTCTTCTGTTTCAGACCCACAAGCAATAAAATCTGTCCCCTCTCTGCAATAATGTAATATGCAATGAAGTATTTGTATTTCTGCTTTTTCTGTAGTATTTATGCTGCTAAAAATAATGTCATTCCATATATAAAGTGATTATGTGTCTTCACATGTAAAAATGCATGCTGTCCTGGTCACCCTGTCTCAGAAAGGATTAACTRTTACAGACACGGATTCAAAGGTATGACGAAAAGGTACTGGAAGCATAAACAGCGTAGCATAATGGAAGTKAAAACAAAACCATACTTCTGTACTAGTATCTTTTAACTTCATTCACTAGGTTTTGTCAGTGCACTGGGACTGCCTACTTTCAAATGTAACAATCCAACTTGACAAAAAGATTTAGCTATCCCACTCATTTACTGGTGTGGGCATTTATGGAGAATATGGCAGAAGTCACAAGCAAGGTAGAGAGGGAGAGCAAGCACCCATCACTCTCTCAGGCTCTAGTAGGCATCAAGTGGAACCAGCAGATGACAGGTTCAAAACAAATAAGAGATGATGGTTTCCCACACAGTGTGCAGCTAGCCATGAAGGTCTTTGCCGCAGGATGTTGCAGATGTTAAATTTTAATGTCTCCAAAAAGCAACTAGACAAATTCATAGCGGAAAACACAGTGGAGACCATGAAATATAAAGACATCTACCTCTGGCCTGATGCAAACGTGTCACTGCACAGTCTTATTCTCTCCTCTGACTATTAGTTGAAGTCAGAGGCAGAATATTAGGCTAGATGGGCCTCTGCCTTGAGTTAGTACAGTATCATCTTTTCCAAAACTACAGGGGTAGGGTTTGGCCTTGCTCAGACTCTGCCTAACCTTTCAGATGCTTAAATTCCTCATTGTCTCCACAGAGTTCCCCATGTATCTAAATGCCTTCTTCCGAATATGCACAGACTTACAACAGTCTTGACAGCACTATGCTACTTATCACTTGGCTTATTCTCCTTCTGGTCATAAGCTATACATTCTTCTCTCTCTCCACTCCATTATCAGAGAACCCCCGACAACCAGTGGCAGCTGGTGTCACCTGTCCCATCTCTACCATCCCTTGCTTTCTGAGCCATTAGTCCAGTGGCAAGAGTACAAAMCAGTAGAGATAAAACTGGATATAATTTCCTGGCTGGTCTTCTCATTTGAATGTTGTAACATAACCCCTAGTGTAGTAGTGGTTTTGTTACGGAATGAAAAGCACTTTCATTCATCTCTAGCCCAATCAATCTGTTATTATATCAAGCAAAGAAAACCTTCCCCCCCCCCCCATGGGATGGCTTGATAATAAAATACTTATTGTCTGATGATCAGGGTATTTTCAAGAAAGTGAGAGAAGGGAATGTCAATCTGTTTAGGCAGAARAGAATTGAGCATAGCCCCCTTACATCCCAGGGGAGCTCTCTAACTACTAAGCAGTTATAGATAAAGACAGAGGCACAACTTCTTTCACCAGTTTGGAAGAGAAGACCAATTCCTTTTCAAATTTCTGCAGAGATATCTTACATATCTCACTCCACAAGAAGATTCTGTGTTGCAAATCTAACACATGAAGAAGTACTATCCTCAAGGGTGAAAAAAAAAAAAAAAAAAAAAAAGTGCCTTGGGGCACTTTTCTGTTGACTATGACCAGCTTAGGTCCAAGGGCTTTGAATCCTCCTCTTTCATTCCTAATTACAGGCTGTAGATTCCACTTGACTTTTTTTATTTTTAAGCTTAGACTACATGACAGAGGATTGAGAAATTAAAGTGAAGAGATCACACAGCAACCGTAACAGTGAAGAAAAGAGGAATATGAAAATCCTTTTCCCAAAATGGTGCTATTATGACATTGGAGATMGCATTGCCAGAGCTTTGGATATGCATTTGCTACTAGTCTGCAACTACTGTTCCCAGACAACTCCTTGCTCAACCCTGACCCCTGAAAGGGGCTATCATCCACTCTGGTCTCTGGACAAAACGCTCATGTGACTTTTCTTCAACATGATTCAGTCAAAATAACCTTGAAAATAGCTGTTTAAAAAAACCTGGTTCATTCTGACTCAAATGATATACCCTAAAAGTACTCAGCCATTGGATTTGAGAAGCCAGAAACTTCCAGCAAAGAGGTGGTCTGGGGACAAACAGAGGTAATTTCTTCAGTCAGCACAAATACAGCTGGAAAAGGACACATGCCACAGTCTAAATCACAAAAGAAAAATTGAAACTACCAGCTAGGATGAAGAACTGAGCAACAGTGATAGTTTAAGAAAAAAAAATAAAGATAGTTCACTTTCAGAATATTGGGTTTGAACTGAGAACAGGACATCCAGAAAGACAGGCTGAAATGTGAAACTAAATTGAGAGAGACAGAATGGGGTGAGGAGTAAGCTTGGGAGTTGTCTGCAAAGAGAAGCTAGCAAAAGCTCTCAGAATGCTTTATATCATTCACATACAAAAAAATAGGGAGCAAAATGGTAGTGAAAGCAGGAACCCTGAATGACTGTGAAAGAGTTCAAATAAGCAAGAGAAAAGACATTAACGGAGATTCTGAAGCAGCAGCCAGAGAAATAAGATGGAACCAGCAGAACAAAAAGTACAGATTCATCATAAATGAAAGCGGGAGAACACAGCAAAATGACAGGAATATTTGTGTCAAAAGAAGTTGGTTGACTAAACAGGGTAAGCATTAAAAACAGAGTCTTTTTAATTTGTACTTTCATATATACTTCTGAGTTTTTCATTGACCATTTCAATGAAGCTGAATATTAGAAAGATAAGAATAACACTTATAGGAGAAGCCCTGGAAAAGCCCTTCCAAGACTTGCACTTTCTGAGGCAGGGATTACTGAATTATACAGAGTTATTTTGGTGTTCCCCAGGAATCTGTGTACTTCAAGTGTGTCCATATATACTCATCTTTTTCTTTTCATTACTGGACCAGAGTATACTGTATTCTCTCTCAGGTAATACCCTGACTGTGCAGAGTTTTAGTTATTATTTAAGTCTATATTTCTAATTTACAAATCCCTCTTGCATAAAAAAAATCTTGAAAATAATGCTTCTTATATAAATAAGGTCATTTCAGGTACAGCTTGAACAAATTAGTAACTGTTATGCTGTTTGTCACTGAGGAAGCAAGGCTGTTCCCTTACTCAGTTATGATGCTGCCAATTTCATCTTTTGGCTTTTGTCTTTCTAGCTAATGTATGTGGCTTAGGACGAATTCACTTCTGCTGCCCCATACACCTAACAATTCTGTACCACAATCCTTTGACCTTAGAAAATGATGAATAATCATCTGTCAACAACATAGATGCATTTCAGGCAGAACATAACTCCTATCTCCACTCAGTGAGCTGTGTTACCAGCAGACCACAGCTAAGTCATGCAGTATGACTTTTACTGTAGTAAAAAGGATGCAAAGTAAAAATAAATAAATAAATGATGGGCGTGAACTGCTCTCTCCCTTTTTCTCTAGCGTAATGGGTTCTGCCTACCTACAAACAGCTCATTATCCTGTAATTATGCATGAGCAGATTTTATCAACATCCAATAAAATGAAGGGGAAGACATGTTATAGCCCAATCTAGCCACATAATATTCCAAAGTTAACTTGTTAATATTCAGGCTGCTTTGAAGATATATCTCTTATTTGTACATTTAGTATCATATTACAATAGTCTATATATCACAAAAAAATCCTGTGTTTAATTAACAGAGACGCCTAAAAGCAACAATATGCTATAACCACCTAATTATCAGGTTCCATCTTAAAGCTGTCTATTTTTCTTGCTTTCACTACTTCTGTTGGGAGGCTATCTGAAGTAGAAATTTCATGCTATGCTAGTAAGAAAAGTAAGTTTAGTCAAAAACTAGACAAATCAGTGTATCTGTATGAATATTGTAATTTCTTTTTTAATTCTAGACTACTTCAGGGCAAGCATATAATTATTAGTTCTTGTTCCAGATTTTTTTCTCAATTTAAAAAGCTTTTATCACTGTCATTTCTCCAATGTATTTATAAACAGTGGCTGAAACTCATTGCCTTTGTTTTGACAGTTTGAATGAAATTCTTCTGTTTCTTATCTATTTCCCTGATTATCTCAGGAGCCCTTTTCTGCATCTGCTCTGGATTGAGAACACACATCTGAATCTGAATACTGGTGATGGATTAGGATAGCCTTTCAAAAGACTATTAGAGGTTTGGGCATTGCTGTAAATAAGCTTTTGCTTTATATGAGTTCGTAGACACTCCTAAATAACCCCTGTTGCTTTTGCTTTATATGAATATATAGACACTTTCCTACCCTCTTAGGCTCATATCTGCTCTTTCTTCTCTCTTCCCCCCACAAAGCAGTAGCATACTGCTGTCTTACAGTCACTACGTGATCAACCAATATATCAGATATTTTTCATCTGTAGTTTGATTAACGAGCTCCTAGCTTATGGCATTACGTAAGTGCATAGCCTTGCATACTGCACTATTAAAATATATCATATTATGTAACTTTCATTGCTCAAATACATTCACTATTTCCTATGTGATATACAGCAGTCTTTTATATTGATGATTCCTCCTAATTTTGCCTCCAAAAATGTATTAGGATTCTTCTGTCCTTCAGTGCTAACTCTACTGAAACCAGGAAATGACATTAACTGTAAGATTTATCCTTGGAGAAAGTCCTCAAGACCAAATGTTCTCTTGAGAGATTCTATTAGCACTTTAGGCTCATTTTTACCAAGCCTTACAATWCCTATGTTACTCATCTTCTCCTCTAGCTTAACTAGTAGTGTCATAGCTGGTACTGTATCAAATACTTCAGTGAAATGAGAGCTTCTTTTAAGTGAGTCATTTATCTAAGCATGGAAAGCATTAAACTAGTGCAATGTGATCTACCTTTTGGTAAACAGAAAATAGGTTAAGTTATGATCTATATGACTTCTCTATCACTATTTCTTTTAAAAAAATTCTAAAAGTATAATACTGAAATACTATAACAGTAATCATTTCCGCTCTCTTCCCTTTTATTTGAATAGTCCCTTCTCACCCCCCCCCCCCGGCACATTCTGATAACACTGATGCCCTTCTTCCCTATCTTTACCTATTCCATCTTCATCTTCATATTTGCTCAGATTCATTTTTGCAAAATAGCATTCATGTATTATTCCTGTCTGGAGTGTCTTTAATCTTGGCCCATCTTTGCTCCCCAATACCCTTACCTCACTTGCTCTTTCCTTGTTCTCTTTTCATGTATATATATACAAAAAAAAGAAAAAAAGAAAAAAAAAAGAAAAAAAGAAAGAAAAGAAAAAAAGAAAAAAAAGAAAAAAAAAGAAAAAAAACTATTTGCTTTGATTTCCTTTTTAAGTTTAAACTCAGCTTGACTTCTGGCAATTCTCATTTTATCCCTGCACTTTCTGACCTCCAAGCTGTACATTTCTTTGCCAGAGTCTTTTTCCATTTCTGTATTTGGTTCTTYTTCTTGCTTAGGACATAATTCAATCAAGGAAATAGGACCTGCCTTACTTCTCAGAGACAGCACTCAGCATTTTACAAGATCATACTCTGCAATAGATCTAAAACAGCCTAAACTGACTGTGCATAAATGCAGGCTTAAAATGAAAACAAGGTTCTTGTTCCATCAAAGAAATGTTCTGAAACTGTTTCTCAATAGAAGCAGGGGCAAAAAGCCTGAACTCATTTTAGATATGAGATTTAGATATATTAGATATTTTCTTAGTCTACATACAGAAGAAAGTCATATGACAGATCATCTTGCTTCTATTCAGAATGTACTTCCTTATTCAAAACAAAAATGTCAGTTCTTAAACAAATGGACAAACATACAGACATACGAAGCTCTATGCAGTCACCTATCAGTATATCTTAAAATTACAAAAGACATGTTTAAACTTCATATCAATCCTCAGAGGACCACAGTTCCAAGGAAGTCAAGGTTTATTGGGCTGCCTTAGTTACCTAATAGTATCCAAAAAATGRCATAGGATTTGTACACCTTCATTTCAGAGAAGACTATAGTAGTTGCTTGAATTTAGTTCTCTACCCACAGAGGGAACAAACTGATTATTATTTGTAATCCTCAGCTCAGATCTGTGTGTTCACCCTGTCCATTGCATAAAAGCATAAATGGACTGAATATGGTGGGGTGGGGATAGGCAAACAGTACAGCTCAAACGACATGTCACATCCACAACCCATCAGCTATCATACTATGGTCTCACCAGGAGAAAACTGGTTTTTGAAAGTTCTGAGAGCCAGCTCACATGCATTTCCAAGATCTGCTGTTGGTCACCATTTCCAATCAAYGAGAGCTCCAAGACAAGGAACATAYGTATTATTTGCCTATATGAAGCTGACATATAGGAGACTGTATAAATAGTACAGCTGAAAAGAAATTCACTTTGCATGAGTCGGAAACATCAAGCACCACTTAAAAGGTGAAAGTCATTTTGGAGGTGCTAGTTCAAACAGCATTTACTTCAAATCCCCAAATCCTTTGAGATTTGTATGCTTGTCTTTAGATGAGTTTGGGTATAGATAAGGCAAATTACATAAAACAGACTTGTTCTTGACAGATACTAAAAAGGGGTACAAGCAGAAAAATTCAAATGCAAACTTTCATCACATACCATCTCAAAACACTTGTTCAGACGAGAGGTGTTTGGCTCGTTAAAGAGAACAGAGGCTATGTGAGAAGTCCAGCTCCGAGTTCAGAATCATTAGAGCTCTTTAAATCTGCAGTTTTGAATCATACTTTTCTTTCAGACAAAAATAATGATGTGTTTTATCCTTTTCTTGTGTACTCACATTTGCACTCTTGCTAGAGTCACTGCAGCAAATYGTAAACTTAAGACGGTGATGAGGACACCTTGTTCTTGGACTACAGCTAGGGCTGCATTTGGTTTTACAGGTTGTACAAATAACAGTTTTTAAAAGCTGCTATTCTATTTGAAAGCCATGCCAGAAAACAAAAAATATTCGGAAAAAACAGAAGAATTCCATGAGGACTAGAACTGTCAATGCATAATTAAATATCAGTTTATGCTTTGTGATCAATCAATGATTGATTTTTTTGTGTCTAAGACATTTCCATTAAAGTTTCAGGGTACTTCTAAAGGGTGATCTTCCCTTTAATCTTATTTTGAAACTTTTTATGCAATTCTAGTACTTTTAGTGTCTCTGTTCTTTACTGATCTTCCTGTTTTCATAGAAGTGGAAGGAACTTACGTTTCTTATTTAAACCCTTTAACACCCGTGTTATCTGGACTTGCACACACACCAGCACACAGAAGCTTGGTTTCTGCAGGCTAAAACAGGGAAAACAGTATCTTTCAGGATGCCTGCCTTCCTTAAATCAAACAGTTAAATATTTTAGAGCCAGGAACAGAAAGAAAGGAAAAAATGAAGACCTCTGGTTTAGCTGTTCAACCTAAGCTTTTTAAAAATTCTAGTTTTTGAATGTTTTATTCCTACCTGCATGATGACAGACAAAGCTATATTAAGAGTTTCTGCAATCCTGATATCAAGTCTAAAATCTGATATTCTGCAACCTTTTCTAAGTAGCATTTTTTTCTATATAGCTGTGATTATTTTTATCATTTTCTGACCCTGTTTTCAGTATAACATTTACTTACTGGTTTTACTGATGTATGTAATTTCTCCTGAGAAATCATCAGCAAAAAAAGCACCAAGACCTAGATTGTTTTCAGTGGTACTAGTGCAGGAAAGCAGAACTGATGTTTTCTTCAGCATATCAGTCAAATGCAATTAAAAAGCTATTGTATATTCTTAGGATTTCAGAGAACTGTTAGCAGTCACAGCTGTCGGAAAATATCTGCCACAAGAAAAATGCTGGTGTGTGTTTTTTAATGATAAGCCACATATGGACAGAACCTGTAGAATCATCACTCCTGAGGAAACCTAAGATATGTCTCTTGTATCAGTGGATTTGAGATTTTATTTACCCTATAGAGGTAAACCTAGATTTTGTTTGGCAGAGAAAATTAAGGAATGGCCTTACCAAGCTAACTCAAAATACGTTCCATTAGGAGAAAGGACTTTGCCAATGCGATGTGAAATTTTAAACAGTGTAGATGTCCCAGGTTACTCCTGAATAATACAAGTTTTCTTTTTGAAATAAAAATGGAGCACACCAACTACACCAGGTAGTTACTAGCTGTTGATGTTTCATTGCTGCCTGCTAGTAATACCATAAATTTTTTCTTGATTTTTTTTTTAAAAACAACAAACATCAGTCAGCACTATATTTATCAAGAGTTTCACTCTAGGGCACTAAATGTAAAGTGTCTTGTTTTTCTAAAGCCTTACTCCCTCCAGGGAGTTGATGATGGATGAGATGAAATATGCTGACTTAGTATTTTCATGAACTGTCTGGTTCCAGTCTCTCTAGACTTGTACTGAAAACTGTTCCCAAAAATTTCAGCCATAGTACAGTAGTTTGACTGGCTTTTCTTCTTATCACAGACTATATTCAGCTCCAGAATGTAACGTGCTCTATAGCTGGAGGCTGATGCTTCTTATGAAGCTTTCATTACACTAAAATAAACACCATACAATAGTTCCCATATTCCAAAAACAAAACAGACACTAAAATTGTCACTTTGTGAAGGTATCAGGGCCTCATATTAAGCTAATAATACAAAGAGTTGAGAAATGTTGGCTTAAAGAGCACATCTCTAACAAGATTAAAATAAAAGGAACTCAGGAGAATAGAGACAGTCTTGTCCTAGGTCCAGACAAATTAAACAATCCCCATATGGCAGATAGGATAAACACCGACTGAATTTGGTCACATACAGAACCGCAGAGGATGTGGCGGGCAGAGCAAATAGGGGTTTGAATGACAGTGGAAGTTTTTGCCCATCTTGCATTTCTTTTTATTTCATTCCATGTTCCTAGAAGATCCTCCACAAGGCAGACCCTCCTCCACACACGAAGTTTCGCTGGCTTACAACAGCCTCCAAGCAGGCGTTGGGAAACAGGAGACAAGAGGAAGAGGTCGTGCTCATCTGTAACAGAACTGGAGTCTGCAGCTCTCCGCAGCTCCAGGACACCCAGATCGCTCAGCACAGTGCGCCCAAGCGCCAGYGCTATCTACCCCCATTCCTTTCCCCTTCACTTCCCAGTGTAACAAACTATCAGTGCAACCTTGTTACATTCACAGGCAACATAATGATCGTTTTCAGGTACACCCATGGAGATCCTAAACAGCACGCTCCTTTGTTCATTTCTGATTAACCTTTCATTTTTTGACAGTGAAAAAAACTGTAAGCAAATCCACTTGAATCTCTGTTTATGAAAACATGATTTGTATTTTATGAATACATGATGCTCGATAAGTCTWTACATGTTCTAAGGCTTTCTTTGGTTGATGTATTGACTTTATTCAAATGAGTTTAAAAGACCTAGAGTTTCACTGGGATTTTTTTCAAAATAGAAACACAATTCTCTCCTTTGCATTATCAGTGTGTTACCACTCTAACATAAAATCAATTTCAAAACAAAAAGAAAGAAAGAAAGAAAATAGATATTTTTTGAAAGGGAAATATTTTGCCAGAAATCATTTCCCTTCCTAAAGGGAGGGAGGGAGGTAAGAGTYCAGGAAATATGCCTACTCTATGGAAGGCACAACCAGAATAACAGCCTATGCATCCTAAATCAGCAAGAGGGATCCAGCTCAATGCTAGGAAAAGCTTGGCAAGTGAGGACTGTCCTAGGAGAGCCGTAATCAGCAGTCGAGCACAGGAGGGCCTGGCTCAGGAGAGCCACTTCTGCAGCTGGAGAGCTGCTGCAGGGTCAGAGCACTAGAAGCACCTCTGCTGTTTCCACTCACTCCTGCCCACAGTGTCCCTTAGCTGTTCCTCCTGCAGAGGATGCTAAATTCTGCTTGTTGAAATCTTCCTTTGATTTTCATACCTCCAGGAAATAATCAGCACCTCTTGTTAGMCCATTGTGATGAAAATCTCGACCTCACCAGGCAGGGCACTAGAAAACAAAGCATCCAGAGAGACGCACAGAATGACCAAAGCATTTCCTATTTTCTAGCAGAAATTCTACCTGGCACAAATTCTGTGTCTCAGATTTGCACAGTTCTAATAGAGTCTTGAAGTACTTGAGTAAATTATTCACAACTATTTCTGTCAGCTGTGACCGTAAGACATTCCTTTTATTTCCAGTCACTGAAAATCCATCTATAATACGTTCTTTGAAGACCTCTGGTGGCAAAAACTGAGCACTGATCTTCTCTCAATAATTCCAACAAAAAGCGAGCATAAAATTTGCATTGGAGTGTCCTATAGTGATTTCGCATGGTGATCCTCTGTGCCTTGGAACATTTTGCAGTGATCAGCTGCAACTTTGCTCTCAGACACTGAAATGCAGGGACTAATATATTACTGCCATTGTAATATCAAGCATCACAAACAACTGCAAAGCTAGAGCTGAGCAAATAATTATGCTAAATATGCTATATGATAACTAATGATAAAAACCTTACTTTCCACAATGTTGAACCGTATCTCTCAAGGGTCCCAGACTACCTCAGAGGTTTTATTTTACAAATTAGTTTGTTGTCATATAGCTAAAACCTTACCAAAACCTTCTTTCCTAAATCAGGATGGTAACATCCACAAAACCACAACATTATTAACAAAGATTAAGTGGCATCCTAATGTTTCCAGCTGTTTYAGAAGTAGTTTTAGTGCATCCATTTCTCTTAGACAGCAACAACAACACATCAGGAAAATAAAGAAGGGTTAGGAGCAAAAGGAAAGATTCTCTCTATTTGAAGCTGGATTCCATGTGTGAGGCTGAAGTTGGCATCCTCTATTTTTCAAAAAAAAAAAAGTAAAAAAAAAAAAAAAAAGCAATACACCCCTTCATTAGCAGAATTTCTAGGAAAGGTCAAGGAGACGCATTTTCTTCAGTGAAAGCAGTGAAAAATACCATATATGATAGCAAGGTCAGAGAGCCAGTCACCAGCCAGACTGTTTCAGTGTTCATTGAAGCTAAATCTCCGAGGGTTCAGAATACCTGGAAGCCACAGCTCACCTGTTCTCCTAAATGCTGAACACTCCAGTCACATAAGCCACTTTGTTCTTCATTTGAAGAGCTACTGGAGCTCCATCAAGCTCCAAGATTAAACTATTAAATTCTGACAGAGTCTAGCTCCACTAGTGGTCTTAACATACCTGTAGGATGACTCTGAATTTGAGCAACAGAACCAAACTGCTCATTACCACGAAGGAAATTGCATTTGTCTCGATACAGACAAAAAATGATGGTGACATATCTAATCTGCAGGATTTTTTTTACTTTTTTTTTTTGTTTTAAATGTATTCCCCCTCCCCCCCCTTTTTTTTTTTTTTTTTTTTTTTAACTACTAATTATGTAATACCTAAGGCTACACCTTTCCAGTGTTTCCCTGATGAAAGTACCTGGAGGACAGGAGCTGAGCTGAAAAATACTAATGCCACTTCAAATTTTGTAGCTGGTCTTTCAACCATCGTTGAACCACTCTGCTGAAAAATCCAGAACAGGAAATGTGGCAAGGTGTGCAAATCTTTAAGGGTTGTAATGGCTTCACTGACTTAGAAATCAGCCTGTAATTTCTTTTTTAAACTATCCTATAAGCCCTTCATAGCAGAGGTCATAGTCTAAACCCCCCAAAGCATGTTATGCTTTGTGGATGACTAAACCAAATACTTTGCAGTTCCTGTGCTAATAAGGTATTTCGAAAGGGAAATAGAGAAAAAAAAAAAGTGAACAAGTCAGAAGAACAAAGCATATGCAGGGTATGTAGAAGTCAGCAGCAGAAATATCTGAACTTATTTAAGAATATTAGAACACCATCTAAATAGTTGTGATTTAAATGGTCACGATGCCATTCAAGCGGTCATTCATCCCTGATAAGGAACGCTACATCCTTTAGCAGCAGACACCTCTGGGCTTTCTAGATCGGTTCTTATTTCACTAGTATTCATTGGGGAGGGCAAAGTGAAATTGTACTATATGGCCAGTTTCTCTGCCCCAACATTAATACCATCTGTTGATACTCAAACCTGCCACAAGTCATTCAAAAAAAAAAAAAAAAAAAAAAAAAAAAAAAAAAAAAAAAAAAAAAAAAAAAAAAGATTAAGAAGTAAGAGTCCTCTATGTTATGAATTTGTTTGGATGTAGTTACAGAATCAAGCCTCAGCTGGGGAAAGAAAGGACTGCTACTCAAGTGAAAAGGGGGCTATGAAGATCTGAGATGTGTAGCATTAAGGTATAAAAGAAAACATTCACATACCAGAGTAGCAGCAAGGAAGGAAAAAAAATTACCAATGGCTCATCTTTATCTCTGGAATTTTATTAAAGTTTACAACAAAATCAGAAAAGGCTAGGAACACATCTGGTTCAGTGGAGAGGTTACGCTGAAATCAAAAAAACTAACATTTAAACAAGAGATCTACTGAAATGTTTTCAGCAAGATTCCACTGTCATTCAATCTACAAAGTCAAAGCTAATCTCAGAGAAATCAGAAAGATCAGGCTGGACAAAATGAAACCCCTACAGGTGAATCTTTGTACAGTTCATTTATCTTCTCAAACAGAGCTTGTTCAGATTACTGCAGTGACTGCTCCTACCATTAAATCCTATATGTGCAGCTGCCTAGCAGAAAAGTTGTTGACAAAGAAAGGTAAACTTATCTTTGCCTTAAGCACACAGAACCAGAAACTGTTTTTGCTATTGTCTTTAATAACAGGTTTACATCCCTTAACTTTCGTTTTTATAAGTTAAAACAAATTGTGCCAAATTCTATCAGTTACATGTCCACTGACTTGAGTTCTTGAGCAGCTTTTAACCCCTAAATATAATACTGTGACATCAGTAGACAAGGATCTACTTTATATAGACCTTTTCATTCATTAGCCCAGCCTCAAAGGAACTGTATTTTTCTCTTTTAAGCAACAACAGAAATGGATGTAACATAACATATAGACTTCAAAGTACTGAGCTGACTAGCTCCAATACTAGTTGCAATAATCCTGTGCCATCACAAAAAAAAAAAATCGGTGTAAGGTCACTCATGTTGATTCTTCTAGAATGGAATTGCAGAGACACCATAGTTAATGTGATTTCTGTTACTAAAAAAAAGTGCACTTTACATGCAAGGATATAGTTTTATTAATAATATTAATAATCTAGGATGATATAATAAAGTAAGTAAGGCAAGTTTGTAGAGGTAGGTAGTATTGGTTGCTTATACCAACTAATATAGTCAGAATAAAATTCAGACAAGTTTCTGGACACTTCAAGTCTGAAATGTTATCTGAACTACATTTCCCTCAAGCAAATGTGGAAATATCATTTTCCTTTGAAGCTCTGAAGTTATGTTACTGATTATTTGGTCAAATCCTATTTCTAAAGCTAGTTTCCATTACTCCAAACGTATTTATCCCTTCCTTATACTGGATTACCAAGTTTCAACTATGATGACTTGAAAACAGCCTATTTCCTCCGATCATAGGCAGCCAGCTTTTTGAATGTCAACAGGTAAATAATTCAGAGTGACAGTCAATAGAAATTATAAGTTGAGCTATAACTCCCTCCAGCACTAAGCTATAGACCAATTTCCTTGCCTTCTTCTAATCTTGTAAAAGCAGACTTAAAAACCTGTATTTTCAGTGGTCTTCAGATCTATAAGGAACAATTTAATATTCATTACTTGACGTGTTTATTACAGACAGTCCCAGGGAGCACAACATAGTTGTCTAATGTCTAAAAAAAAAAAGGCATTGATAATCTAGTTTAAATTAGATCACTAGAGACTTCAGTAGCTGATTGCTAAGCTTGAAGAAGCAAAATTGTGGGTTTTATTCTAGTGAGTAGGAATGGTTCTGGGAGATGACGGAAGAGAGAAGGCGGGGGGAAAAAAATGAAGTTCTTAGCCCAGGCAAACAAAACACTTGAGGCTGCAGCAAAACGGGAAGGTCTTCTGATGCCAAAGAAAGTCCAGTTATTCTGGGGCATTTTCCAAGTATGGAAAACAAGCCCATCTGCAGAACCAACATTTCCCCAAAACTTGAGTTTACTTTAGACAGATGAGGATTGGCATTACCTATGCAAAAAATAGTTATTTCCTTTCAAATACTTTGTGCAAGTTACACATTATTACAGACTAAGCTTATTTTCTTTCACAACAATATACTTAAACCACTGCAATCTCAAGCATTCAGTGAAGCCTCTTCTCTGAGATGTTTTAAGTACAGAAGGCAATTGCATGAAACTTGCAGCCTCCGCCATTCACATATAAAATGTTTTCTTCTGCATTTTGATGTTTGACTGCTTATTAAATAGGTCTTGAAACTATCTCAAGGCTGCATTTCTTCTGCCCATCTTACCCTCCTCATTCTTGAAAGAACTGGAGTCCTGAATACACTAGCTAAGGAAACATGAGTTAGACAGGCAACTAGTTCCAATTGCAAGTCGTAATCTCCCTACCCCATCAACCTCATCTTGCTAAACCCTCCTAAATCCTCTGGCTTCTGCTCCTCTAATCATGAGGGTTAGAAGCTGCAAGGGCTGCTTTTCACTTCATTAAAATTTCCTTTTAATCTTTTATAATCTATTAGCACAGTGCATAAACACCCATTAGAGGCTTATTCCTTCTAATTTCACAAAAGGGGATAATTTTACTATACTTTCCATATTTGCAAAGTTAAGCTTCATTTCACACCCCCATAAACCCTGGCCAAATGGATGAATAGTTAAGCAGTTGAGCAAATGGCATTTACAGCTAAAGTTGGGTGCATTATTCATTGTGAAGCATTTATTTGGTGAAGTTAAACCTCCCTTCTGTCTGCAAAATGTCTGAAAGCTGACCCTGAACAATTTCAGTATGTGGGGCTGTTTTCAGAAAGTACATTTCTGACTGTGTTGCCTATGTGTCTCTTGCGTGACTGGTTGTCTAAATCAGACTGGATTAATTTAGTGACTCCCGAGTGACTAAAACTTCTTTTAGATTGGAATAACTACACACAGAATAAGTCAACTTCTGTTACAAATGCATTTTCAATTTTTTCAGTGAATAAATTAACAGTTATCTAAGCTTGCAAATCCACTTATTAATAAAGCATATTTTTCATAAAAATGTTGTCAACATCTTATGGATCTACATAACTCCTAACAGTCCCAAGTCAGGCATGCCTTAAAATAAATCAGTTAAAAACACATAATATACCTGCAATGTAAGCTTACAACATAAACCAAGAAGTGTTTGCTACTGTACATCTTCCATCCAATCTCATTTTAAAAGATCAAGCAATGAGTTTTTTAAAAACACCTACAGTCTCTGAGAAGTAACATGAGTCATCCAAAACAGTAACAATTTAGCATCACTTTTATTCTCTTACCTTTCCAAGAGTTATCAGATATAGATTGGAAAGGCTCTCTGGAGGTCCTCTACTCAAACCTCTTCCTCAGAGCTAGGCTAACTTCAAAGCTCTATTCCATTCAATTCTCATTCTACCCTTTATAAACACCTCATGACAGAGCATAACAAAGCTCAAAACAAATGAATCTACAGATTTCAACCTGGTGTTGGTTGTTCTGGTTTATTAGTCTTCTCATCAGATTCCTCCTCTTATTTTTTGTTTTTTGAGTACAAAGCATTAAGGTTCTCTTGTTTTTAATAGCCAGAAGCAAACAATCATGAATATTCATGTGTTATTCCTTGTACCACTGTAACCATCAACCATCTCCACAGTTTCTAAAAATAAGCAACTTCCAGCCTCCAGAGCAGTCTCATTTTAAAACATACAAAATTGTGAACTGCGTGAAGGCACTGCCTGCAAGTGGACTCCACAGAGCTGCTTTGCAAATTTTATGAGGCATGGATTTAGCAATGTAAGATACTTGTTCATGTAGGAATTCAAAAGTCATTTGCTCATGAATTACCTGTCCAGTTGTTTGCACTACTCTTCCATTTCCACTGAAATAACCTTTTAAAGCCAGCTATGATGATATATTAAAAATTATGTTTTGACAGATGGATTGTTAGCTCTCTCAAACACAGTTAAGTATGGAATTATATGGTCCTATGCTCTCTCCCCCCAGTGTTTTATCATTCAGTGTTTACTTTGCTACTTCTAATTTAATTGTTCTAATTTGCATTCTTTATTTTCCCACAGTTTGTGTATAGAAATCCCCCTGACTTCATTAGCTTTTCTGGGTATAGAAGGCAGAGTGTGCTTCCTCACTCACAGAATTTTTAGCTAGCAGAAGTAAAAAACAATTAGGCTTCTCTATTTATATATATATATATATATATGTGTGTGTGTGTGTGTGTGTGTGTGTATGTATAATAAAAATATATGCACACACACTAACATAGTAGCTAAGCACTACAATTGTTACTTTAGCAAGAGCTTCAACAGACTGACTCCAAACATACACCTGTGTAACAGAGACCACAATTTGCATTCTCTTAACTGATGAAAGCTTTTCAGAACAGCTTCCAAGTAAAAAAAAAAACGAGTGACAGCAAAGTAAGGAACATAAGGTTACACCCAACTGCAAAACACATTTCCTTGGTTCTCTTTACAGAACTCAAAATAAGCGATTTCCTATTGCACTCTAGGTTTTGATTTGCTTTTTCTCCTGAAGATAGTGAAATGAGTGGGTGTTTATCTGAAGAGGGAAGAAGGAGGGAAAACAAAAAACACCCCCCACACTTCTTGCTTATGGAATGGCTTTTTCTCCATTAGGCAGTGAAAGTCATGCTGCAAATGCTTCCTCCATGCAATTCTATCTTTTTAATGTGGTTTAAAGGATAGCATCTGAATTTAAAAGGTATCATCTTTTCCCCATGCAACACGTAATGAGGAATCCACATCAGATTTAAACAACAGGAAGTAAGTTTTGAAGTGACACAGGAAAAGTAATTAAGAAGTGGTAGCAAATCACTAGAAGTTAGCAGTAAAAGCTCCACAGAAATATTGTCTGGTTCTTAAATCTTCCTTTGCTGACTCCAGCATTGCGCTCCGCTGGACTTCAGCTCCAGCTCTGTCCTCTGTTTGTTCATTCTCTCCTCTCCACCCTGCCCCATGATGATTCCTCCCCTTCTGACAACCACCTTATATATCACAACCACCATTCTATTCTCCATAGGAAACAGTAAATGCAACTTTAAAGGATGCTTTAATACAACCTCTCCAAAACTGACGTGAAATTAAATATCATATTTCCATTGGACAGGAGCTAAGCACGTTTTAATCATAAAGCCCTGAACGTACTTAAAAATTCCCCTGACTTTCCAGAATGAGATTCAACAACCTCCCTCGCAAATACAATAGAAAGTTCCCAGTTTGCAATGTCACATTCTTATTCCTCCAAATATTGTTAAAGTCTGCCAAGAAAAAAAGACAACAAAAGAAAACCCACAGCAGAATACTCTTTTCCTCACAGAAAGTACACAGAGACACACAGCTGAAACAAGTAAACAACAAAAAAAAGACCCTTAGAAGGGCATCCTGCTATTCTTCACATTGGCTGAAACGAAGAAAGCTAATCTTTCCAGTCAGACAGACAGTATTATTACTTTTTTTTTGCTGGGTTTTTTTTTTTTTTTTTTTTTTTTTTTTTTTTTTTATAATTTTTTTTTTTTTTTTTTTTTTTGGTCATCTAAATATTTAAGTGCTTGATGTCCTGAAGGATACACAGATTTATGCATGAAACCCTGGGGCAAGTCACCTAGACTAAGCCCAGTCTCCTTTATAAATAGTCACAAATAGATACTCTGTGGATCCTAGGTATCTGACTCTACATGCCATCACATTTCAAGAATTACAGACCACTTCTAAAACTAAGACCTAAAAAAAAAAAAAATAAGTCAAAGCTACAGTCACCAGAAGAAAGAAAGAGGGAAAATGAAGTGATCAATATTATCTTTGCCCCTACAGTAGCAGAGAATTTATTAGTTCTTAGCAGGACCTTACTGTTCTTCGGGGGAGAGAGGGTGTCTCTCCATTGACTCTAAGAGATTTGAAGCTTATGACAACTGTATTTTAATTCAAGTGCTCCTATTAGGCAAGATAAGCCTGTGTTCTACATTAACTATTTACTAAACCTGGATGTGAAGCCTAGCCCAAAGACGCTTCATCTTGGTTAGTTATCATCAATGTCAATTAAACAAATTACTACCTAGCCAATGAAGTCACAAAGTTTGCATTATTTTAACCTTTTCAGCTATAACTTTTCAAAGACATTATTTTTAGACTATATAAATTATTTATCCTGTCTTGTAAGGACTTTTCTGTTTATAATTTGAAGAGTCATAATTCTTTCCCTCATTGAGCCCCCATTTGGCTCAGTTTTCTTTCAGGATATAAATAGACTTGACTTCTGCTTCTCCAATTATTTCTTCGCATTATTTGGCTCAAGTGGTGCTCAGTGAGGTGCTTCAGTCCACCCTGCCCTTTCCCAGACATCTTCTAATGCAGAAGGTAAAATAGCAACACCACACTTTGACATTAAACTTCAGTCCCAATTGCTTCTAGTCACCCACAGATTCAGGGCAATGCCTTACTCTGAGCCAATGGCTTACAACAAAAATACAGTTGATGCATTTAAGCTATATTTCTTTGTGCACATATGACATTTTCAGAAAAGCCCAGTAGGTATGTCTCTGCAGAGGGCAAATGTCCAAACACACTGTCATTATGTTGATCTTGTTTAATGTCTCTGCAATGCCATTCYGGCGATATGCTAGTTCAGCTCACAGTCAGCATAATACTATGCTTATAAAAGTATAAAACAGAACACTTCAGAAGTGGTACATTGTGCAGTCTGAGCAGAGGAGTAGAGCTGAGTGCTGTGTTTAGTAATGGTCCTCAAATCTCCCTAAACCTTTTCAAAGGCAAGTTAGTGCCTTAAGACATGCATTAAAACAGATCTACACGCCTTAGAAAACAAAATTTAAATCCCATTAGAATTAACAGAATTTGGACATCTAAAAAGTTTAGGTGCTTCAGAAAATCCTCATAGGCACTTAGTTGCAACACTAAGCATGTGTGTGTGTATATACATATATATATATATGTATGTATGTATACATACATACACTTTAATATATCTAGTCCCAAAGATTTTCATCAAGAACAGCATGCTATCAAGAAACTATTTCAAAATATGGCTCGTTATTGCTTTAACTACGCAGCTTGGAAAGTAAAGTCATCTAATAGAGTAACTCCCTAGTATAAACATAATTACACCAATGTCAAATTACTACATTCTTAAATGCTATCCTCCTACTAAAAAAGTCCTACTCTGAACTCTACCTCAATTTCTCTGCATGTTCTTGGATAATTTTTCTAAGCAATAGGCACTACAGTTCCCTCATTTTTACCTGTCCTTCCCTACTTTCCTTATCACCTTGATAAGCTTTTTATGGCAAGGTCTGTCTGCATATATAGGATATCATAGTGTTTCTGAGCTTATTTGAGCCTCTCTATCCTATTAAAACAAATATTAAAAAGTTGACATGATCTTAACAGCAACTGGACAAGAGTTAGAACTCATTCACAGCACTCAAACACTATATACCTTCAAAAATAACGGCAACCTCCGGTGTCATTTATCATCACAAGCAGTTAAGAGTGGTTGAACTCAGTATCAGTATTTATATACAGAACTAAGCACCTACATTCATATACAAACAACACAACAGCTGAGCCACCACTCCCTGTTGTTGGTGTCTGGAAGAGACAGCTGAGGATGTCCAAGATCAAATGTGAGGAATTATTATATTGATATGAAGCTCAAAGGCAAATCTGCTTTGAGATGAACTTGGAAATATGTCAATGTATAGCCTTAACTGTGTTCTCAGTATCAGTACTCATCCAAAAAAGGAAAATGTAGTAAGGGTCATCTTTTCTGCTGAAGCCATTTGCAGCTGTGTCTCATGTAAAATTTGCCTATGCTAGATATTGCACAAAATTGGATTCCAGTACTAACAGTAGAAGAGGAAGAGGTCCAGGCCGAGTGTCTAATATTTACCCAAATCTCTGCATGGGGTTTCTTCCAAAATCCTCTAACTCACACCTGTGTGGCAACTCCTCACATGTACTCTTAATATGAATTTTATATTCATACAAAGAACCTACATGATCATCTTTTAACAAAGTAGTGTAAAAGTAGATAAACAGTTTTCTTCATAAATTACCAAAGGGACAAAAAGGTAGCCAAGCTATCCACTCTGCACATAGCATAACGCAAAGTTCCAGTGAGACCTCAAACAACATATTTAAATCAGACAATCAAGAACAGGGAATTTAACTGGCAAGTGACTAAATTTTGACCTGAATTAGTCTCAAATCTCTGTATAACCCTAACAGTGTTATGAAATTCACTGAAGTTTTTTTCTCTCCATAATAGTTTAAAATTTGTTTTTAAACAAAGTATTGAAGTCAGTCTTATTTTGATATTAATACAGTATCTAGTGGACAGTAAACAGATTTTGATTCTTTCTGCTACTCTACCTGCTGTCTGTGGCATGGCTTGACTAGATCATAAATATTCAGGACTCACCCAGAGTTCACCATCAAACCTTAGATGCAACCAAGACAGATACTTTAGCTCCTTCTCAAGCAAGGAAGACAGAAACCGAGAGTCACATAAAAACTGGGATTAACCTAGAATTACTTATGAATTTGATTTACAAATAGCCACGTAAGATTAGATAGTGTCAAGTTTAAGTTAATTATAGGGATCCACGAGTCCTCAGCTATTAAATCAGTAATTCAGAAGAAACAGTTATATATACCCAAAGCAGTCTTTACTATTACCTTTATTCCTCCCCATACTCACACCAATTACAAGATTATTTCATACTATAAAAATATATTTAAAAGGTTAAAATAAAAAAAATCCAAGTTAAGCCATTCTCTTTTTTTATCACAAATTCATGTATATGTTACTTGGTTTTTCTAGCTCTGGGTAACAGGAATGGGAAGAAAAAACTTGGTCAGCAAGAATGTACATGTTTGGGATTGATAGCATCCCAGTGCAAACACCAACAGAACTAAAATTCACCTATCCTATCCATCTGATTTCTCCTAAAATTGTGAAATTGTAATGATAGTATTTATTGAAGCTTATTTCATCTAACCTACTTTGAAAAAGATAAACTTTGAAGCGACTTTTTGTCACTTGAGGTCTTTGAAAAGACCTCATTTTGTGTCTCACCACAGATTGACCACTGATTTATTTTCACAGAATCATACAATGATGGAGGTTGGAAGGAACCTCTGGAGATCATGTAATCCAACTCACCTGCTCAGAGCAAGGCCATCTAGAGCAGGTTGCTCAGGGCTGTGTCCAGTCGGATTTTGAGTATCTTCAAGGACTGAGACTCAACAACCTCTCTGGACAACCTGGGTCAATCCAGTGTTTCATGGGGT
Organism: Rhea americana; assembly: GCF_003343005.1. Lineage (NCBI taxonomy): Eukaryota > Metazoa > Chordata > Aves > Rheiformes > Rheidae > Rhea > Rhea americana. Next base: position 5,035,591 of record NW_028185372.1, on the reverse strand, counting down.
TTACAGAAGAAGAAAGGGGTTTACAGAATTTCCAGTATTTTTTCATGGCCACTGCCTCTTTCTTTCACTGGATACCACTGAGAAAAGTCCATATCCATCTTCTTCACTCCTCATGAGGTATTTATATACCTCAGTAACAGTGTTCTCTTCCCCTTGCCTCACCTTCTCTTACAGAAGTTAAACCACTCCAAAAGTTGGTTTTAAAAATTTCAACTACTGATCACCTCCAATCATCTAGAGAAATTTGCAGCCACTGAAATCACTAAAAAGCCTTTACCCTAACTTGAGGTTGAAATTAAAACCTGCTCTGGGATACCTCACTGACAAAAGCACGCGTATTTGTGGCACAGACACTCTTGTGTTAGAAACTACATAGAATCTTATTCACTGTTGAGACTATTTCATGTCCCCTTCAGAGCAATGACAAATTTTATTTAATTGATCATAAGTAAAAGGAATATTAAAAGCAAAAAAAAAAAAGGGAAAGAAATGGAAACAAGGTAGGTGTTTTTCTTTTTAAAAGAGGCACATTAGTAGCAATTTTTTCCTTCTTGCTATACAAGGAGAAGCAGGAAATATTTAACTCACAAATAAAAATCAAGGCTTAGTAGGAATGAGAAAAGCAATATAGGATTAGATCTATTTCAATAAACTGAACTTCAAACAGTTATGAAAAGACCAAGAAAAATACTGAATGTTGATTCAAAGAATATTTCAGCTAAAGACAGAACCTTCAAATTATGCAAAAAACAGTCACAGTAAAAAAGGAAAAATAGATTAAGAGTGATTGTAGATAGTTACAGGACAATACAGTTGAGTAGCTATTGTAAAGCTGTCTTCCTGTCTGGACAAAGAATTACTTATCTTTCCAACAGCATAAAGCAGATAGTTAGTCCTAACAAAAACACAAAAATAAGACACAGATGCTAAGCATTTTTCAGCCTCCTTGCCTTTTTCATAGATTTTTAGAAAAGGTTGTAAAAGCACACCTCAGAGGGAATCTGTTACTAGTTGTTTGAAGTGGCCTATCCACTCATGCACAAGTCTGGCATTATCCTGAAATAAAAATACATGGCAATGAATTTCTGGCTCACCCATGTGTCTTGATGCCTGGAGAATGGGTTTCACCTTGGTCTTACTCCACTGACTACAAGTTCCTCATGCCTACAGGAGCTTACCAGTGATCAATGGCCTCCATTTTGTTATTTATCAATTGACACTTTCCTCTGACCCCAAGTAAAACCAAAGCAGGGAACAGATTTAGCAGATATCGAGCCTTTCAATTTGTTCTGGCAAGACCCAAGATGTTTGAACTGTCTCCTGCAACCGCACTCAGATTTGCTCTCACAGCAGACTGCCACAATGACTATCAGGGCTCTTCTGCATTTCACAGGTATCAAATTCATTTGGGGGATTGTCATCATCTCTGAAATGGGGCTCAGTTTACTGTTTCTGCTGCTTGGCCTCTTCCGCTAGAATGTTATTCAGCTTGTTGCACACACCTTGCAAATCTCAGAGACAATAGCTGTCTGGTGTCACCTGCACAGAGATCACAGCAGCAGTGATGCCAAAACCTGTCTCTAGTATTCAAGTACAGTCAAATGTTGCATATAGACATCAGAAGACAAAACCATTCTTAAACCACTTTCCAGTTAAAAAAAAAAAAAAAAAAAAAAATAGTTGTCCTTTCCACACCCAAGTGAATTTAGGAGGACGAGGTCATCTTCAGAAACCAAACAAGCGATTCTGTTCTCTTCAGAGAAATAGCAGTCATCTTCAAACTCCAGCTTCAAGACAATGGATTAGTTACCAGACTGAATAGAAAGGCAATTTTCATATTGTCTCGCTTCATGTTGCATGTGATATGAATAAAAGCTGAGTACTCCCTCTAATTCTGAAGTCCTGCTCCTGTAGGAGTACTTAGTGATGTTCATAGTACACATCATACTTTCCTCCTTTCACACCCATAACGTGCATGAATAAAGTACTGAATAAATCCCTTAGTATCTACACACTACTCCCTGTAGCTTTTAATTCTTCTTAGTCTGCTTCTAGATGTGCAACAGCCAAATTTTCCAAGAAACAGAACTCTGAAAAATCCTTTCTGTCATGTATTTACCAGGTAAGCTTTAGCTAATTTGTCAGTACATTTGAGAATGGCTGCAGTACAATGACTGAAATCATTACTGGCCTCCCTTTGACAGCCTCCAATAGTTCCGTGTCCTGGGTTTCTGGAATCAGAATAGGATGGTGTTCCCTAACGCTAGCTGGCACACCTCCACGATTAACCAGCCACAAGTTAATCAGCCTTGCCAGGAATTCTCCCTCACGATCTACTTGACCTGTCTTATGTTGATAACCAAGTTGATTATTATCAGTTATTGACTATTACACAGAGTTTTGACCCACAGGACATTATTCTTTTGCACCAGATCAGACTTTGTGCTTCTCACACAGTACAAGCTTCACAGGCCTGACTTCTACTGGTGATTGGAACCCCTGGCACTTATATTATGTGACAGACTGAAGATGGTTCATTTTGAAAGAACTCTGGCACAGGATGCACTGGAAAGCTGCCTTCAGTGCTTCTGTCAGATGTACTGCCAGCATACGTGGCATCCGCAGAGCCAGTAGGTTGACTGTCAATAGGTTCTTCTGACCAACAACTGACTCAGAAGTCAGTCTTGCCTCAGGAAACCCCCTCCCAACAGATCTCTGGAAAAAAAGGAGAGCTTTATTTCCTTCTGAAATAAAGTAAATAGCAATTTTCTCCTCCAGTTACAGAGGGAGAGCATAGGAAAGATAACAAGAGAGACTTAAGTGACAAAGCAGACTTTGTAAATGCCAAAGCTACTTACCTTGTCTAGAAGGAAATTGAACCCCAACAGACTGACCTAATATGACCCTATTTAGAGATGAGAAAGTTATGATGAGTTCCTTTCTTCTCCCCCCTCCCATTAGTTTTAGGAATGGCTGCCTCATCAATTCCATTTCAAGTTACCATTTTCAGTCTCAGACTCTAACTCTAGTGCAGGTATTTCCTAGATCAGTCACTCACTTGAAGGTGATTTAAGTTTAAGCAAAATAGTTTCGTACTAGAGAATATACTTGCCTTATTACGTAAAGGCAAATCTTATTTTTAAATTCCTCCTTACACTCCCTTGTGATCTGCTCCAGTAGGCCAGAGCTGAAATTAATAAAGGAATAAAGTTCCAAATGTGTATATTTCCATTATGTCTTCTTTGAAATGCTTTTTTGTGTTAGACAGCAAATTCAAAATAGAATGCTAAAGAACACTGTTCCCATGAGATTTAAAGCAGCAGAATAAACAGARGTTTCCACTGAATAAAGCTCAACAAAAGGTATGCTGCAGCTTTAACTTTTCTACTTTTAAATACTTAGCAGTTATACAATCTTTAAGAAAAAAACAGCTTTCTTTTAGCTTTATCATCATACTGCAGCCTTAAACAGCCTGAACAGATGACTACAGGATGAAAGCTTGCTGTAAAAAACTGCACAGATTACGATTAATTTCAACTTTGCTGGTCAGTAACAGAGCAGCAGAATACCCACCCACACTTTTTCCAGTAAAAGGTAGAACACTGCCACCCACTGCTTTTTCAAGGTATTCCCCTTCTCCTTTTGATACCTCACCTGCAGAAGGCAGAAATATTCTGCAATTACAAGGCATCCTTTAGCCACCTTACACTAAGTCTTCCATTCCTCCCTCAATCCAATATTGGGTTCTTCTATCAGATTACGTATCTACAATATTTCTGTCATTAACAAAACTGCACAAATGAAAAAAGACCTCCTATAAATTCTCTATTAGAATTGAAACCTCAGGGTAGACAAAGGCTGAATCACAAAAATTACGTTCTGTTTATACACATACTGGGAGCAGGCTTTTCTGTCTCTGAACAGTTTGAGGTTTCTGCAGTCACTACTTGCATGCAACTCTCAGTTTCTAGCTGAAGGACTGTACAAGCTCTGTATCTGTCTGGTTAGAACACCCACCTGTTTTTGAATATCTTCCCATTCATTCTGCATTACCCCTTATCACATCAGAAAACACGTACTATAAGTCACTCACTTTTCAGCCATGGCACAGATCATTCTCTGTATCAATATGCCCACCCAGCAGGTTATCTTCTGTTCCTGCTTAGAATATGCAGATTTTCTAAATCAAGGACCAGCCACGATCAGAACTACGGGACACTCAAGCATTGCAAATACAATAAAGGTGCTTAAGGATTTTTTTCCCTTCTATTAAGAAGCATGTTATATGAATTATCCTCTGCTGGTGAAGATATTGGAAGCTACAGTTCATTCCTCACATACCAGAGTGCCAGTTTAAATAAGTTGCCTTAATTACTTCATATTTCATTAATAAAATACTTTGGGAATTCTACTTCCTGTTGTAAGCTGGCTTTCAATTGCTCAGGTTGAAGTATTTATCAGCAAGTATTTTAGAAAGCACCACACACAATTCAGTTCTATCAAAACAAACTGGACTTGATTCCTAAAAAGAAAGTTTCAAAAAGATACGTATGCAGTATATGGAACTGCACATAATACTACATATATTTAATTACCTCAAGATCAGAACCTCTGTTGAGAAGCAAGCATTCCTAAACAATCATTGCACTTTGTATCTTATCATTATACCAGAGATCCCAGTCATGGTTTAGGATCAGCTATTGTCCATTAAAAACAGCCATAAAACATCTAAATACCTGCAATGACAAAAATCCTTAAGATGTCTACAGTGGAAAAAAAATCAAGGTCTCACACTAAAGCAAAAACAATTTATATTTAGGGTGGTTTCTCTAGGCTGGGAGATGGAAAAAAATAGGCCCAATGACTTACAAAAGGGAAGACTGAGTAGCACATACTTTTGTATACATGCATCTAATACAACAACATACATCAGCCTTCACCTACTAAAAACAGCACCAAGCTCAACTCAAATTTCTTTGAAAAATAGTGAGGTAAGAGCAACAACTGCATAAGAACAGATTTCCTTCACAAATTTCATTCACAGACTCCAACAGTATTTCAGAGGTGTCTCTATGTTTCATGGAGGCAACAGCATTAAAATTTGTATACACGCTCATAAGAAAAACTTTGAAAGCAAGTGTCACTGTATTCATACCACTGCTCAAAAAAAGCCTAAGTACTTCCTTTAGTATCTAATTAAATTGCCAAGCATTAATGAGTAAGAAACAGTTTTTTCTGAGCTCATTTTCTCTTCAAAGTGAGTAAAGCAACTTTTAGGCACAGAGATTTTTCACTGGTCTTGAATGCCAAGACAGCAGCTCACTAGTAATCAGATGAGCATGTGAACTCACACTTTGCTGGAACAGTTCAATGTACATCTATAGATCTGCAGAAAGACAGTGTTCACATAACTTTGAATTAGTCCATACCACTCAACATTTTTGCACTCTTGTTTAAATATCACAAAACTTCCATTAAATGTAATACAATTCTAGTAACTGTACAAGAGACATTAAGGTACTCTAGACATTTATTTTCAATGCACAGTATCATATATTTAAATGTTAAGAAATAAGGCCCAAAGATTTATAAAATATGAATATAGTGTTCACTCAATAAATAGTTGACTAAGAACAAGGCGCATTCTAAGCCATACTTCATGGAGTTACGATGAAGTTCAGGCACATCAACAGGAATATCTTATTGTTTTATGATTTACAACTCTTCTGGTCTGTTTAATAGAAATTGAACCAACTGAAGCAGAATCTCATCATTAAAACCTTTCACATCACCATCTTCCACAACATCGTATAATGGCTTACTTTCTGTTCCCCAACAAATATTCTTCCGAGGGTTATTTCGAATAGTTTCTACAGTTAATGCTAAAGTATTTAGCTGGTAACAAAAGAAAGCGAAGTATTTTCCATCAGTCACTACTGCCTGTGATACAAAAGGACGGGTCACATCTGCTTCATTCCAGAATCCTACAAAATAAAAAACAATACTACTTATATAGGACTCAGAATTCCTACCAGCAGACATATATAAACCCAGATCTTGAAAAAAATAAGAACAGCAGGAACTGCGGCAACCTTTCAGCAGGGGAAAAAATCCTGCCTGTTTTACGAATACAAGCATTCCTTGAACAGGCTAACAATAACAATATAAAAGACAACCACCCATTAAGGATTTTTTCAAGATCAGAAAGACAGTGGTATATTTAGATCCTGTACACAGTTTCCTATGAGAGCTAGGCAGCAATCACAATGTTAACACATGCTGACTGATATAAAACCAAACTGATCTTCCAGATGACTTTCAAAATTACAAAGTTATGAATGTATTAAGTCCTGCAAGCAATCAGAGGGGAAAAGTCTTTTGACTATCCCACTCTTTCACAGGGCACTGAGCATTTTTCCCATGACAGAAGAATGGTTTATATTACTTTAAGCCTAACTGGTAAAGGTAATTTGCCAGCAGACATAGAATGCTATGTTGATAGGAATTCAAACATTCCCTGTTGAGCATTAAAGTCTAACATTTTTCTTTACGTATTTATGTATGTGCATTTGCAGGGTCATATTCAATGGCACTAGTAATCAATACAGAACAAAACAAGAAAGCTTCAGAGATTTGAATCATGTTGTCTTCATCGCTGTCCTTGCAACTGTAAACAGCTTTGATGCTGAGACTTAATTGGCTTCAATATTTTATGTCCACAGAAAACGCTTTAAAACAATTGCCATTACAAACCCAATTTTGATGCAGAACCAGCAATATACATACACTAGTCAAAGGATTTTCCTCAATGAGTTGTTTCAGAACTGATAATACTGACCAGTAAACTAGCTTCCAGTACCACTAGCTAATAAACACATGCTTTAAGTTCTCCTCTACCTCCCCTTGCCTAATACTGAGATCTTACTGTAAGTCATCCTGAATGCACTGAGGACACCAGACTATCAACGGAAGACTGCTTTCTTTCAATATTCATAGTACCAGGCAAGAAGTACCAGGCAAGAAGTTCTCATACTGACATTTACATAGATATTGGTAAAATACCTGTATGCCACAGGAAGAAGTAAAATGAGCTTTAAATACAAGTGACATCTTGTTTAGAATAAGATATTTGAGGATACAAGAACTAAAATAATTTGAGATACATGATATATATTTCCTAAAGGAGGAGAACAAATGTTATTCAGTACTTTGTGAACAGTAACTCTCCCCTTACACTAGAAGAGGTTATTCAGTCTGACATTTTTTTTTATTTTATTTTTTTTTTTTTTTTGAGGGAGGGGGTAGTGTCAAGCTATTACACACACTTTTAGAACAGTTACATCTCAGAAGACCAAAACTGCAATGTCCTTTTTTATTTTGAGGAAGAAGGAAGAAGACTGACTCAAGTTACCTATTCAGGAGCCTATTAACATGTTGTATCTAAAAATCCCAGAAGAAAGAATGCTGACATTTTTTTTGCATTTGTTGTAGTTTCAGAGATCTGACATTTCTAAAACAGTGGACGAAGTGTCTTCATTGTTGCAAAAAAATCCCTGCAATTAAATGGCTTCAGATCTACTTGCTTTCCCCATCACAAAGCTTCATCTTGCCAGCAAATGCATTAAGGGTTCCTTTTTTTTTTTTTTTAATACATAGATTTAGTGTCATATATAGAAAAAACACTTTTCCACAGAATTAGTTCTCCCTGACCGAGTGCTTTAGATAAGAGAAAAATCTTAAATTACTCCCCTGTATAAACCCTGCTTCATTCACTGGTTCAATTAAATTTTCAAAGACCTACTTAAAGGATGCTCTTCAGAAGAGGCATGAAAAACGAGGAAGAAAAAAAGGCTATAGAACATTAGAGTTGGTATTCATCACCAGAAAGAATTTGATAGATTGACTGTCTCACCTTGATACATTGCTTGTGCTGCTGTCCAGGCAAAGAGACTTGTAATACCATTAGCTCTATAAGTAACTTCAATCTGATCTTCAAGATTTGCTTTTAAGAACCTCTGCCTTTTTAGCTTATCAGGAATAAGATGAAACTGGGTGTGCCCATAACAGCATGGATCTGCCACCTTTGATCCTGTGCCCCCCAAAAAAGAAAAAAAAGTCACTGAGTCAGTAAATGGCCTTCATTATACAAACATGTCTTTACTATCAGAGTCTATACAATTGAGAATTATACAGATCTACAATATAGGTTCAAAATGCTGAAATCTTTCCATTCCTGGGTGAGACTGTAGGACTTGCCCAAGTTCAAAAGGCTCTGAAGAGTTAAGATAAAGTGTCTTATTTCTTTGATTTGTATCAAAATTCAAAGCCAGTTTTCTGCTAGTTTTGTATCCAACTCAACTCCTTCAAGTGGATCCTGAGACAAAGTACGCCATATGCACATGAGGATGCTCCTTCCCATTGCCCAAGACGGGATCTCAAAACCTCAAGCATTCTACTGAAAAACAGAATACAGAACACAGAATAGTGTGTCTGGAGGCTGCAAAGAGAGAATTAAACTCTCATCTGCTTCTATGGTTACTTATTACCATAAACCTAAAGCTTCTCAATGGCTAAAGCCTAAACTCTCACGAGAATTGGTAATGTACGCAGAATATATCCTGCACAATGAGTACTAGGGAAGTAGGAGTTGAAAGGACTGTCAAGGTATTCACAGCGTAGTAGTAACATTATGATTTCATTTTACAGATTAGTAACAGCTCTCTCAATGGATTTTCTCCAGTTAAGTATTTATATATCCCCAATATGTTCATATATATGCACACACACGTGCTGTCACTGTTGACGGGAAGAGCAAGCTCTGGGTTTTTTATTTTTATTTTAACAAGTTAGCATATCATGGCTAGAAATTCTTACCTATAAATACCTTGTTTTCATATTGCTTTTTGAACAATGGCAGTTTGGATGGTTTGTGCTCAATAACAGGAACATCTCCAAGATCTGACTCCAGCGGTACAACCTTGAAGAAAGTGGAATGAAAAAAAAGAAGCCAGAAGAGTAAGCCACATATTTCTTGACAAAAGGTATTATATAACGTCACTTTCTGTTTAGACAAAAGAACATACAAGTCTTGCTCACATATATCTATACGTAAATTTAAACAAAAAAAAAAATCAATAGCCATAATATGCTTGCAACAAAAGTGCCTATCTTGTGACAAGCCTTATTATAGGCATCTTACACTGATCTCTCTTAAAGTCAGAATTTTCTGCAGTATACAAGCAACATTGTGGGGGTACAGTGCTAGCAAATCCACCATTTGGTACTACCTTCAAAATCTGGATCCACTTCTGTGCAAACAGGATGAGCAAAAATATCTCTAGCAGTAGTCACTAAGCAAATCTAAACCAGCAGAATCAGCTTACAGATATTCAGTGGTTCTCTCTACACAGTATTGTTATGGGGCACCGGTTATCTTAAAATAAAGCAGGTGCACGTCCAGTTCAAATCCATTGACACTTAAGAAAAATGACAGTTTAAACAATTTCCATCTTCAGTAGCACTGGTGCAGCCACATATGGTTGCATTCTATACTACCTGCTGATAAGCTTAGTCTCAGAAAAACCTTGTCAGAGGGATCATTGGAATCATTACATTTCACATTTACAACCACTTCCAGTGTTTGGCTGCACTGACACTATTAAGCCAGTAACTAACTACAGAGCAAAGGCAGGTCTTATAACAAGTAGTTGGAATTTCTTATATCACCTATGTTCCTCGTCCTTTTGGTTTTAATTGCCCAGATATTTGTCCTCAAAATGCCAAGAGCATTAGCTTAAGCAAAAGGTACACTAAAATTAACAAGAAACATTCAGCAGTTAACAGTAAGTGGAGCATAGTCTTCTGTTTGTGGTGGAACAAGCAAAAACAAGACCTTTTCAGGCTACACAAATACCACTGTGTAACCCTACAAGAGGTCAGAATATTTAATTAGCTTCCAGAAAACCCATTTTCGAGAAAACAATTGGTAAGCCATAGTATCAAGTAACAGTGCTCGCATTCAGATTATATGTGCTCTCTCACATTCTATTCCATTTCTCCTATCTTCTTGTCCTCCTCCACTGAGGATAATACTTTCACACTCACACAACATTCCCTATTCTTGCTTTCTCCCATAGCCTTGCCTTCTAAGTAAACACATAAAAGCTGAAAGCTCCATTTAACTAAACTTAACAACATGTAGTGCATCTAAAACACAAAGATGACCAACTTGCAGTTTAGAACAATGTCTCAATATCTGCAGAGCACTTCGCACAGCAAGGCTAGGCACAAAGAGCCTTTAGACTTGAAAAATACAAAAATGTGCTACATAAGTAATTAAAGAAGAGTTCACATATTACCTATCACATGAAAGTTTCAGCCTTGCTCAGAAACATTACTGTTGTTAAAATAAGTATGATTAACTTGCTATTGAAAATATCCACACCTCTGGAAGTTGCTTTGGTACACGGATCTGGAGGTGCGGGTGATCATCTATCTGAAATCGCACAGGATCGACTCTACCTTTACGATATCCATGGACAACAACTTCCTCACCATGATGCCAGTAATAGTTAACCTCAGGCTTTAAGTCTGAAACAGAAAGTGGGGGTAGGGTTATCCAGTTGTCCCAAAACTGTCCTAATTCCTGCTCTGCAGCTGAGGTAAAACTAAACAATCCAAATCTTTCTGCATCTCATGGGTTTTAAAAGAACAAGAAGCACTAATGATGTTTAGAACAACCCAGCTCCACCAGCGACAGTCTCGCAGGGTTCACAGACCAGCCCCACCGCCCAGGGCCCCCCTCCTCTCCCACCCCAGCTCCGCACCAAGGGAGGAGGCAGCCAGCAGTGGGTTGCGACTGCAGAGGAAGGCCGTAAGTGAGCAGACCAGCTGCGTGAGGAAGGGGCCCGGCGTGTGCTCCTGATAGCGGTAGAGGAACGGCCGCTTCTTGTTCTGGTAGAAGCTCTCTTGCAAGAGCGCGTCGCAGACGAGGGAGCGCAGCTCGCCCAGATCCAGGGCCGGGGCCGCTCCCGCCGCGGCCTCTGGCGCCGCCGCCCCCGGGGCTCTCGCGGCCGCTCCCGCCGCGGCCTCCAGCGCCGCCGCCCCTGGCTCCGGCGCGGCCCTTAGCGGCAGCCCCGGCACGAAGACGGTCTTGGTGAAGCTCTGGTACCAGCGGTCGGCGTTGATGGCGAAGGTCTGCGGGTAAACCATGTACTTGGGCCGCTGCAGCAGCCCGTAGAGCCGCAGCTTCTCCTCGATCGAGGGCGCCTGATGCACCCGCTGGTGGAAATGCTCCAGGCGCCGCCGCTTGGCCGCTTTGCTCTTCGCCGTAGCCGAGGCCACGATGGGCGGGTAGAGCGAGTCCGGGGGCACCGGAGCCGCGGCGGACTCCGCCTGCGAAAGCCAGCGCCGGCCGCGCCAGAGCAGCCGCCACCCCCCGGGCGCCGCCATTTCGCAGGGCGGCGAGAGAGCGGAAGGTYCCGGCCTTCGCACTCGAAGATCTGATTGGCCGCTGGAAACCACGTGAGCGGGCCAACCTTCCAATCGCCAGGCTGCTGAGGGAAATAGCGCGCTGCCGGGAAAGAAAAGGGACAGCGCCTTCCCGCGAGTCACGCCGGTCTCCCAGGCACGGCGGCGCCGGTCACGCGCATGCGCCGTGTGCGTCCCTCCCCGCCCTCTGCGAACGGGAACTACAGTTCCCAAAATGCACA